>NW_007251321.1:317940-331936 GCF_000164805.1 Carlito syrichta | reverse complement strand
TCACCGCCGCCGCCACTGCCATCCTCAGCACCATCACCGTCGTCACCACCACCACCGTCACCACCACCACTGTCACCACCATCATCACCACCATCAGCATCCCAGTCACCACCGTCACCACCATCATCACCACCACCACCGCCATCCTCATCCCCATCTCACCACCATCATCGTCACCACCGTCGCCACCACTGCCCTCCTCATCACCATCTCCATCGTCCCACCACTATCCTCACCACCACCCCCATCACCACCACCATCGCCACCATCGCCATCACCGCCGCCACCACCGCCATCCTCAGCACCACCACCGTCGTCACCACCACCGTCAGCGACAACACCGCCATCATCACAACCACCACCACCATCCTCATCCCCCTCATCTCATCACCACCACCATCACCACCACCACCATCAGCATCACCGTCACCATCGTCACCACCACCGTCAGCAACACCACCGCCACCATCACCACCACCACCGCCAGCATAGCTACCACACTGATACCATCATGCCTCATCCGTGTGGGCATTGTAGGTGACGTTCATCATCGTCAATCCACAAATAATTCGTTTAAAGTAGGAATTACAGGCCGGGCTTAGTGGCTCAACCTGTCATCCCAACATTTTGGGAGGCCGAGGTGAGTGGATTGCCTGAGTCCGTGGGTTCGAGACCCGCCCGGGCAACTTGGCAAGCCCTCATCTCTACAATAAATCAAAAAAACCCAGCTGGGCGTGGTAGCGCATGCCTGTAATTCCGGCTACTCGGAAGGCTGAGGCGGAAGGATCTCTGGAGCACAGCAGGTCGAGGCTGCAGTGGCTGGGAGCATGCCACTGCACTCCAGTCTGGGCGATGCAGTGAGACTCCAATTAAAAAAAAAAAAAAGTAGGAATTACAATCTCCATTTACCAGTGAGGAAACTGAAGTTCAGAGAAGCCACACAGCCTGCTCCAAGCCGTACTGAAAGAAGTCAGATTCTGGAGCAGGTCTCTTGGACTACAAAGTCTGCCCTCCTTCTGCAATCCCAGGCAGCTTCCAACAACTAATGATGCTAACACATAACAAATGCCCTGCGTACGAAGCACAGAGAAGGTGTGGTTCATTCCACCTGTGAAGGTAAGCACTGAGTTCACAGGGGAGAAAACAGCCAAGGTGAACTTTCCAGAAGGCTTTCAGACTCTCCCAGTGGAAAGACGAACGGCCACAAACTTCGAGGAAGGGAGAGAGCGTGAGCAAAAGCTGGGAGTGGGGAGGGAGGGTTGGACAGCGGGTCTTGGAGCACCGCAAGAGTGAGCAGGTTCGGTGGCCTCGCCCCCGAGCACTGAGCCGGGGAAGCGGCGTTAAGTCTGTCTGTGAGCCATAAGGAGCCTTGGAGCTTCGGGCCAGGGCAGCCAGACACTCAAGTCGACGTTAAAAGGCTCACTGTGGGGAAAAGATACATGAGGAGGACCCAAAAGAGCCTGAATTTATTTATTAAAAATTGTGTCTGCATTCTTATACGTGTAAGCTTCAGTCACCCTCAACGTACTCTCCGTTTGATACACCTAATAGAGGTGCTTTTGCCACAGCACAGACAGTTCCTGAACTCATCAATTTTGATGCCCTTTAGGGCTTCTGCCGTTTTTTGTTTCACCTCTTCCACATCAGCAAAACATTCCCCTGTGAGGACTTTTTTCATCCAGGGAAACAAAAAAAAAGTCACTCAGGCTGAGATCAGGCAAATAGGGGGGTGGGGCATGGGAGTCATTTTGGTTTTGGTCAAAAACTGATGATCCACTCACAGCAGTAAGGGCAAGTGTGCTCGTAAGTCACCCATCATGACTGCGTTGAAAGAATCTGCCTCCCCAAAAAATGCACTGACGCCAAACACAGCCTCTCACAATAACGCTAGCTGGTACACTGATGCCAGTGTGTTCCAAGAACAGCTAGCAGGGGAATTCTGTACTAGAGGGGGCCCACCTTCCAAAAAATAATTCCAGGTTTTTTTGGATCCCTCCTCAAAAAAGGAGGTTTATTATCAGTATGTTTATCAAAAGTAGCAACCGCCTACCAGGTCAGCAACAGGGAAGTAGTGAAGTGAACTTGTTGCTCACCCACACAATGGAAGTTACTCAAATATGTATATACAGTTACTAAAATGACCATATGACCCAGCAATTCCTCTTCCTACCCAGAATAATTAAAAGCAGGGACTCAAAGAAATAGTCGTACACCCATGTTCATGGCAGTATTATTCACAATAGTTGAAAAGTGAACCCAAGTGTCCACGGACAGATGAACAGATCAACAAAATGTGGTCTATTCATACAACAAAACGCTACTCGGCCTTAAAAAGCAAGGAAATTCTGACACATGCTGTAACATGGAGGAGCTTTGAGGGCAACATGCTAAATGGAATAAGCCAGTCATGAAAGAACAAATACTGTGTGATTCTACTGATGTGAGGTCCCCAGAGGAGGCAAACTCACAGAGACAGAAAGCAGAACACGGTGTGGCACAATTGTCCCTAACGCTAAGACCTCCAGCGGACTCTTGAACCCGTGGGTACTACTGAACCCTACATAGACTGTTTTTTCCTAGACAGTCACATTGCACAGGGCGCACATAGCCTGGGTGTGCCGGACGAGGAGACCATTCATGCTCCAAGCCGTGATGAAGCAGAACAGTGGGAGATACCACCATGCGACACAGAACAGCCACAAGTGAAAACTCGTGAATGTTTTATTTCTGGAATTTCCCATTTAACACTTTCAGACCACAGTTGACCACAGGGAACTGAACCCATGTGAGGTGAAATCAAGGATAAGGGGGACTGCTGTATATCCATCCAGTGGAAAGGCTGTGGGAAGGGGAATGGGGAGTTTGTGTTCCATGGGTGCAGAGTTTCAGTTTGGGAAGATGAAAATAATCTGGAGATGACAGTGGTGACGGCTGCCCGACAGTATGGATGTACTTAATGACACTTAAAATGGTAAATTTTATTTTTCTTATATTTTATCACAATAAAAATGATGATATAAGCCAGGTGTGGTGGTACACACCTGTAATCCCAGCATTATGGGAGGCTGAGGTTGGGACATTGCTTGAAGCCAAACATTGGAGACTAGCCTGTGCAACAGAGCAAGATCTCATCTCAAAAAAAAAAAAAAATGATATGGTTGTGTATTAACATGGAAATATGCTATGAAGTATGGTTAAGGAAAACCACAATGCATTATATTACAATCCTATATTAAATATATATAAACATTTTAGCAAAAATATAAGACACAAATTAAAATATTACCAGTGGCTATTTCTAAATTATGAAATTACATTTTATTTTCTTATTTTTCATACCTGTGTTTTTTGACTTTTCTGCGATGGACATATATAACATAATAAAAATGTTTTCAACTAAAGAGAAAAATACTCAAAAGAGATTGGTCAATGATCTACTCACCAGGGAGTAGAGTTAGAAATGAGACGTGAAGGGAAAGATGGACACCAAGGAGACAGTCAGTGGCCTCCATGCGGGACACTGATGGACCCATTCAGGGCCTCCTGCAGGCCCCCAAGCACTGAGAGGAAGGCCTCTGCTTGGGGGACAGGGAACAGCGGGTGGCCCCCATGGTCACAATTCTCACTGTTCATTCCTTCCTGTCTGTTGTGTGCCCTTGACACGTCTGTCACTGGAGACGCCAGTAGGGCTAAGACGCCCCTCCTGGCTTCCAAGAATGTATGTTCTCCTGAGGGAAGACGGAAGGTGAACCAGCGAGTGGAATGCAGCAAGGCATGGATGGCCAGGAGGGAGGAAGGAGATGGATGGCTCAGGGATAAAGGACTTTCCTGCACAGCTGGCGTCTGCAGACGTCCAGGCCAGGCCCAGAGGAGTGGCGTTCCAGCAGCGCGAACAGCGGGTGCAAGGTCTCAGAGGACACAGAGCGCCTTGTAGTATGCAGCCAACAGAACTCGTAGGATCTCTGTCCTTGAAGACCCTACAGGACAAGCCGGATGGCTCTTCCCAGCTAGATGTGGAGTTCTCTGTGGCTGCCAGGGAAGGTAAGCCATTCAGCAGCCATCTCGCTCCTCTTAGTTTACAGAAGCCCATCTCTGTTCCAGCTGCAACACTGAGAGTGTTAGGAGACTTTCCCTAACCCCAGGGCATGAATATGATTGGTCTAAGCCAAGCAGTTTCATCCTGTTTTCTCCCCCACCTTTTCTTGAGTTGGGGCTTCACTCTCTCACCCAGGCTGGGATGCAGGGGCATGATCATGGCATGGCTCACCACAGCCTGGACCTCCTGGGCTCAGGTGATCCTGCCACCTCAGTCTCCTGAAAGCTTGGACTCCAGGCACGTGCCACCACGCCCAGCTATTTTTATTTTTCGGTAGAGCTGAGGTCTCACTATGTTGCTCAGGCTGGTCTCCAACTCCTGGCCTCAAGCAGTCCTCCTGCCTTGGCCTCCCAAAGTGCTGGGATTACAGATGGGAGCCACCGTGCCTGGCCATGTTTCCCTTAAATCGTGATTAGTGTAGGAATGGACATAAGACTAAATTCCGGCCAATGAACCCCAAAAGGAACCCCAGTAGGTGTTTTGCTCCTCAATCAGAAGAAACAGTTACTAAAAAAAAGAGACTTGTTTTATGTTCGTCCCCTTGTTTCCAGCTTGGAACACTGCTCTGATGCTTGGAGATGTGGCAGCCAATGTATGACCATGAGGCTAGCCCAAGAGAGTCAGAGAGCCAAGGATCCAACACCCTAATACTTTTGAACCACTAACCCACTCTTGGAATCACCCAGCTCCCGTCATGTATGATGGTTAAACACCTTTGCTACTATGCCTCTCTTCATTGAGTATTCCGTTCCTCGAAGCCAGATGCATCCTAAATAACGTGCCTGCCTCAAGACTAGGGGTGACGTGAGGACTTCTGTCACTCTGGCAGCAAGCCTGGGTCTCGAGGGTCACCTGATGCCTGGAAGCAGTCATCTCACCCACAGCAGACCAGCCCTCCCCTGTGGCCTCGCACACGGACAAAGAAGCCTAGCCGAGAAGGTCGTCTCCACTGAGTTCTCCCATCCTCTGCATCCACACCGAAGCGTTGGGTGTGGAACAGACTGTGCCAGACCCGCAGAGGAAGACAGACTGGGGGAGTGGCATCTTCTCCCCCCCCAAATCAAAGCACACTCGACGGGAGCGGCAGAAAACAAAACCCAGTGGAAGGAAACTCTGCCCGGATTTCGTCACGGCACGGGGCCTGCTTACCATCTCGGTGCCCCAGCGTCCTGCTGGGCCCCTCTCCTGTCTGGGCTTGTTGTGTCTTTTCCCCGAAGGCGGGAGAGGTGAGACTCAGGCCCGGAGAGAAAGGCACTTGGCTCATGGAGGCGGGTGGCAGAGTGGGGGCAGGGGCACCCAGGACAGAGCTGGCCAAGGGGGGCACCGCTAGGAGGGAAGACAGCGATGCAGGTGTCCGCCTCTTTCTAACTGGTGCGTTCAGTTTACCCAGGGAACAGGGCAGTGACGCGCCTCACCTGTGAACACTTGTGGGCCGACCGCTAGGTTTTTTGGTTTTTTGTTTTTCTTTCCTGAGTTGGAGTCTCTGCTGCCCAGACTGGAGTGCAGTGGCATGATGACAGCTCACCACAGCCTCAACCTCCTGGGCTCAGACAATCCTCCTGCCTCAGCCTCCTGAATAGCTGGGACTGCAGGCGTGTGCCACCATGCCCGGCAGATTTCTTTGATTTTTTGTGAAGACAAGGTCTCACTGTGTTGCCCAGGCTGGTGTCAGACTTCTGGGTTCCAGCAACCCTGTCACCTTGGCCTTCCAAAGTGCTGGGATTACAGGCATGAGCCGCTGAGCTCGGCCAAACGCTGCCAGGTTCAACCACCACTCTTTCCTCTCACTCTCACGATGCCCTGTCCTGTTCCAACACCCTCGGTGCTTCCTGCTGTCTACGGAATGGAGCCCGTCTCTCTAGCCTGCTCCTCCACAGTTCCATCCTACATACCAGCCTCAGCAGTCGCTTGGCTCCCACATGTTCCAGAAAGGCCGAGGCTGGCCCGGGCACAGTGGCTCACACCTGTAATACCAGCACTCTAGGAGGCCAGGGCAGAAGGGTCACTTGAGGCCAGGAGTTGAAGACCAGCCTGGGCAACACAGCAAGACCCTGTCCCAAGGAAAAAAGAAAAACACCAGAAGTAAAGCCAAAGCTGGCCTAGGTACCTGGACACTCGAGCAGGCAGCCCAGGAAAAACTCACAGATGACACCAAGGTTTTCTTTGCTTCTCTCCTCCTTAGGCTGGATGCATCCCCCCACCCCTTGTCCTCATACCCACAGGAGTTCCCAGGCCTTTTAAGGAGTTCCCTGGTGGCCACATGTCTGGGCCAAGTGCTGCCGGGAGCCCCAGCGGAGCCAGGGCCAAATGCTCATGTCACTGAGAGTCATCAGTTGCAGGGTCCCAGGCCCAGCAAAGCAAGCCTCTGTGGCCACAGCAGCCTGGTGGGGCTCTAGGAGCCTGGGTGCTGTCACTGCTGTCCTGAGGCCAAGGGAACCTTTTCACATGCACGAGAAACTTCCAGCTCAAAAAGAGCAAGGACCTGAAGGATTCATTCCTCTTACATTGTCTAAAGTTGTAGGCGGGGGGAGGGGTGGCAGATGGGGTGGCTCACACCTGCAATCCCCACACTCTGGGAGGCCAAGGTGGTAGGATTGTTTGAGGCCAGGGCTTGAGGTTGCAATGAGCTAGGGTTGCGTCACTGCACCCCAGCCTGGGCGAGAGAGCAAGACTCCGTTTCCACAAAAAGTAAAAATAAACAATAAAGTTGTATATGAGAGTTTTGCTAGCACAAAGAGCCAGTTCCCGAACAACATCGGTCCTGGAAAGTTAGTATTTGTGAGTGGGCCCATTCCAGAGCTTCTTGGTCTCTGGCAAATCATTTCAAAGTCAATCAATCAATGTGTGTGTGTGTGTGTGTGTGTGTGTGTGTGTGTGTGTGTACCTCTCCTTCTCAATGTAAAGAGATAGGGCTCAGTAGAAATAGCACCAAAGAACATTCCAGAGCTCTGGAATAAAAAAAATTGGGGTTTAAAACAGGTCCGGGGCCTTCAACAAAATGCCCAACCAGCACTCGAAACTGTCAAGGTCTTCAAACACAAGAAACGTCTGAGAAACTGCCAGAGTCTAGAAGAGTCTGTAAGACATGAAAGCTAAATGCAGTGTGGCATCCCGGATGGTGTCCTGGGACAGAAAAAGGGACATCAGGGAAAACGAAGGAAATCTGAATAAAGCATAAACTTTAATGAATAATAATGTGTCAATATTAGCTCACTAATTGCAACAAATGTTCCTCACTAATGTAAGGTGTTAATAATAGTGGCCACTGGGTATGGAGCATGTGGGAACCCGCCATGACACCTTCACAATAATTCTGTAAATCCAAAACGGTTATAAAGACGTTTATTAAAAATGTAATAATAGGCCGGGTGTAGTGGCTCAAGCCTGTCATCCCAGCACTTTAGGAGGCCAAGGCAACTTGGCGAGACCTCATCTCTACAATAAATCAAAAAACTAGCCAGGGATGGTGGCATGCATCTGTAGTTCCAGCTACTTGGAAGGCTGAGGCGGAAGAATTGCCTGAGTCCAGCAGGACAAGGCTGCAGTGGCTGTGAGCATGCCACTGCGCTTCAGCCTGGGTGACAGAGTGAGACTCCAACTCAAAAAGGAAAAAAAAAAAAAAGAAAAGAAAAGAAAGAAAAAAATAGGCCAGGCTTGGTGGCTTAGTCTATAATCCCAGCACTTTGGGAGGCCGAGGCCAGTGGATTGCCTGAGCCCAAGGGTTTGAGACCTGCCCAGACAACGTGGTGAAACCTCATCTCCACAATAAATCAAAAAAATTGCTGGGTGTGGTAGCATGCACTTGTAGTTCTGACTACTTGGAAGGCTGAGGTGGAAGGATCACTGGAGCCCAGCAGGGTGACAGAGTGAGACTCCAACTCAAAAAAAAAAGTAATAATAAAAATTGGTCCCAGGCATTTAGAGATATGGCTTTGGACAAATTATTTCCCTTCCTTAAGTCTCAGTTCCTCATTGATAAATGGGACAATAATATCTATCTTGTGGGGGGTGATAGGATGCAGTACATGCAAAATGCCCCAACACAATGCCTAGCACACAATTGACACTTAGTAGACATTCCGTTTCTAAATCCCAGCAAGAAATGTGATTTTGATTCAATAACAACAAATAATATCCAGTCCATATTCAAAATTTCCCAGTTTTTCCCAAAATGTCCTCTACAGCTTTTTAAAAACTTTTTTCTTACCTGATTTCAGGACTCAAGCATTCTGGTCCATTCTCAGACCTTTTTATTGCTCTTTTATCTAAAATAGCACCTCCTTCTCGCCTTGGTTTTCTTTCATGACATCAAAACGAAGTTAAACCAGGTAGTCACAGTAGGTCAAGAATCAGAAGCATCCCATCACAGAGCAAGGGAGGCAGCAGCCCAGTTGGAGCGACGGCCCCTTGTTCATTCACGTGACCCCCCAGTTATATCATGCCATACCTCTTGTATGCCAGGCCTTTGCTAAGCACACTGCATATACTGCTTCTACGTCTCTCAGCAACCCAATCCAGGCAAGATTATTACCCCTATTTAACAGGTGAGAGAACTGAGGCCCAGACCAGTTCAGGGATTTGCCCAGTGTTCCACAGCAGTCCCCAGCAGAGCTGAGATTTGAAACAGGCTCCAAACTTGCACTCCTTGCCATTATTTCTCTTCCTCAGTTCCTCATTTATACATGGGACAATAATATCTACCTCGTGGGGTGACAGGACGCAGCACATGCAAAATGGTCCGACACAGGCAGTCCCCACTTACTGGGAGAGACGAGACAAGCACTGCAGTCACACGGTGACGTGAGTGCCATCACACAGCAAGCAGGAAAGACACGGGAACCACAAGGAAGGAAGGCCTCCTGGGGCTCCCCAGGTGGGGCCTGGGGGGAGGTGGCATCTAGCCCTGCAGCCACAGAGGCTCTGTCCGAGGGGCACAAGCGCACCATGAGCGAGGCCAGAAGGGAGGTGGGCACCAGGCCGAGGAGGGTCCTAAAAGTTTCATCCATTCTTGCATTTGTTCATCCCTTCATTCAACAAGTGTGGCTAAGAGCTGTGACTGCTCCCGGGCCCACCGAGGGCAGTACGTGGTCCCAGGGTGGTCACGATGGAGGGGAGAGAGGCCAGAGGTGGGTGGCAACTCGGGAGTGCACAGCTGGGTGCCGTGCTGCCAGCTTGGGCATGGGGCAGGAGAGGATGAGTCGAGACACTTCCATGGGTGGGCGTGGCTGACGTGTCCATGGCAGCAGCCCTGAGTCCTTCAATGTCCACTAAGGATGTGAGCAGGACAGTCTGGGACACGGCGTACAGCGCCTTGAAGCCCCATCAAAGCCCGTGCAGGAGAAGTCCGGCTACGTCTGCCAACTGCACCCAGGGCCAGCGCTGAAGGAGACACCCCTGACCTGGTGCCCAAGCCACAGGACACCTTCTCCCAACAACCCTGCTCCCCAGCCCTGACCGTTGGCACAGGGACATGAGGGAAGGGAAGGGACTCCCAAGCCCCTCTGGAGCTTTTGCTGCTGGGGAACTGCAGTGCAGGTTAATTTCACCTGGCAAGTTACTTAGCCTTTCCAGCCCTCCACCTCTCTTGTGCAAAAAGAAGACTCAGATGAGCTAAAAAAGGTAAGTGCCCACCCCACCACCTTGCGCACCCAGCAGGAGCTCAGTAACGGTCAGTCAGTGTCGATCACAGCGAGTGTAGCTGTCACTGTTGCTATTATCGTCATCCTCATCGTCACCGTCACCCTTGACAGCAGCCCCTAAGCACATCCTTAGCCCACCTAGGGGTTTCCAGCACCGAGGGGGAGGAAGAAGAGCCAGGAAATGGGAGCAACAGAAGAGGCATCCCCCGCAAGGACTCTCCCCAGCACGTGGGCCCTTCTCCTCTGCCGTCTCCTCCCCCGTCAACCTATCCCCCTTTTCTCGGGATTAATCTTGCTTCAGTCTTTGCTCTGGGTTCATCTTGGTTTTGCTAGCCTTCTCCAGGAATTCCCCGTAAGCACATGACAGCTCGTTAACTGCCACAAACCAATACATTTCATCTCATGTCAGGCCATGTCTAATCAACAGCTGTAGCGAACGCAACTCCGTTCTGATAACCTTTGCACTTGCGGGACTGCTTTCATCCAAGGCCTTGCTGACATCCCTTGCCCCCCAGAGAAGAGGGGGTGGCTTGCTCACTTGCAGCCTCTTGGCATATAAAAGCCACGAGAGCCCTCTTGCAGCTGCAGACCTCCTTTAGCTCTCAGTTTGAAGATGAAATGAAACCCAGAGAGAGGACGTGATTTTCCCAAGGCCACACAGCCGGTTGGGCACCAAGCTGAAGTGAGAACATGGGTTTCCAAGCTAACGTGTCCTAAGCCCTTAACACCCACCATGGTGGTCCTAAGAGGCAGGTACCATCAACACCCCAGTTTCACAAATAAAGACACCAGGGCCGGAGAGGTTAAAGGACTTGCCCAGGTCTCCAAGAGGAGGCTGAGGAGACTGGCTTTAACCCCGATGTGATTTCCTAAGTGTCTCCAGGAAAGGGGAAAAGAGAAGAGGATCAGGAGAAGGAAACACTATAGCCCAACACAAAGTGAGATCCAGGAACAGGGACCCTGAAGGCCACAGAGGTGACGCATCAAGAAGCAGCGATCTAGCCCTTAGCTGAGACACATGCTGGGGCTTCCCCAGCTGCCCCAAAGGGCTCTGTCTGCGTCAGGCTGGCAGAGGTCAGCTCCGGACAGCAAGAGACTCACTCCCTTTGTACTATCAACATATTGCCACAGATTCATTAAGGGAGATGCATAATATACGGCCCGTTTTTGTTGAGCTGCGGTGCCTAGCTCTAGCCCTGGAGCTGTGGTGCTGGGGGGAATTTCACCATCTCTTATCGAGTGCTTCTAGAACTAGTGGGGACAGGAGAGCCCTCCCCAGGTGGTATGAAAACCAGTGCCCGTGTATTTACACTAACTCTCTACCCCTGCTTTGCAGGATGAATTAAAAATCAAAACCTCAGCACTTTGGGAGGCCGAGGCGGGAGGATCACTTGAGGCCAGGAGATCAAGACCAGCCAAGGCAACCTCACGAACCCTCCCGTCTAAAAAAATTTTTTAAATGAAAGCTTACTTCTGTGGGGGGAAGGGTCCTTAAGTAAGAGGGACCTGCTATCTACAGTCACCTTTCCACAGCCCTGTCTTCCAGCCCACCCGCCCCCAAGTCACTCTTGTGGGGGTCCCTGGGAGGCCACCGACCTCCTCCTCCAACCCTCCAGCCTGCAGGACAGACCCCAATCCATCTCAGGCCGCTGCGTAACAACTCAGCTTTGTCCAAACACGCCTTCGCTCACGTGGCAGACAGGCCTAACGGGCCAGAAGGGATTTGTTAGGCTCGCTAGATCCATCATAATCTGAGTGTTTAAAGGTCCCCAAATGCCCATTTAGACGATCCACGTCTTCTAACAGCCAGGAAATACTCTGGGACCCGGTCAGCATTTTTAAAGGTCCTTAAATAGCTCGTTTGCATAATCCATATTTCCAGAGCCCCTAAGCGTTTGTCCGACCTCCGTAATCTCAATCTTCATTATGCATGCGGAAGAAAAGGCTCCAAAAGTGAGGAGCGGCCCTTCACTCGCCTTTTGGGAAAATTGATTCTTGTTTTAAAAATGACCACACGCTCAAAAGCAAGCAGGCACAGAACTAACCGCGAAAGGAAAATAAAGGGAAACTGTTAACCTATGTAGGCCTGGAACTGTTCTTTCCTTAAAGGCAGGAAAATACCCTGAGGGCTCCCCGAGGAGGCTGATCATACATGTGGTCCCTGCAAACACCCATTAAGGCTAGAGGTCCCCACCCTCCCCCACTGAGTCCCCCCAGGCTTGAAAAGAATCCAGGCAGGTGCACCTGGACAGCTTTTTCAGCAACACGTTTCCGGGTTTAGTTTCGGTGCTGAATCTTTTCTCAGGGAAAGGCTAAGAGAACTCTAGGTCCCAGGATTGTAGAGCATTCAGCACAGATCTGGGGTAAAGCCTCCGTCCTGTGAGCCACCAGCATGGATATTCTGGAAGTCATCAGAGTAAAACTCCAGGGGGCCGGGCATAGTGGTGCATATCTGTAATCCCAACCCTTTGGGAGGCTGAAGTGAGAGGACTGCCGGAGCCCAGAAGTTCGAGAGCAGCCTGGACAACATAGTGAGACCTCACTTCTACAAAAAAAAAATTAAAAACTAAGTTGGGCATGGTGGCGCACGCCTGTAGTCCCAGCTATTGGGGAGGCTGAGGCAGAAGGATCGCCTGAGCCCAGCGGGTCGAGGCTGCACTGAGCTGTAACATAGTGAGCCATAATAGTGCCAACCTGGGTGACAGAGTGAGGCCCCTGACTTGCTAAAAAAAAAAAGTAAAACCCCAGGGGACAGGGGAAAAAGCCACAATCCAAGAGAAGGCCGAATAATGCTGCCCCTCCACTGTCGCAGAGAGAAAAATTATGCCTTATTCAGGAGGTGATCCAAATTTCAACCCATCTACAGCCACATGTAAAACACAGACAACCCTCTCCAGCATCACATGGCAGGGAAGAAGTCAGACACAGAAGGACACAGCCTGATGATTCTGTCCACACACGTTTCTAAAACAGAGAACAAGGAATCCATCAAAGAGGGGCAGGGACCCGAGGCTGAGAGGAATCGCATGGGACCAGGGTAGGGCGCCGCTGATGGCTTGATCTGGGAGCCAAGCACCTGGCTGTGCTCACTGGGAAAATGCATCCAGCTGCACATGTGGTAGTGGTTTTGTTTTTTGTTTTGTAACCCAAATTCCCTTAGCTCCAGTTTCAACTTCCTTTGCAGTGCTCTGAAATCCCCTCATGCTGCACTTTTATTTTTTAATTTTTATTTCTTGAGTTGGAGTCTCACTCTGTCGCCCAGACTGGAGTGCAGTGGGCCGCTCCCGGCCACCGCAGCCTCGACCTGCCGGGCTCCGGTGATCCTTCCGCCTCAGCCTTCCAAGTAGCCGGAATTACAGGCGCGCACTACCACGCCTGGCTGATTTGATTTATTGTAGAGATGAGGTCTCACCAAGTTGCCCAGGCGGTCTCGAACCCGCGGGTTCAGGCAATCCACTCACCTCGGCCTCCCAAGGCACGGGATTACAGGTGAGCCACTGAGCCCGGCTGCACTTTTATTTTTACTCTTCTGAGCACATCGGGATGCCCGACCCTCTGGAAAGAGGGATGAATTCCTTTGTCCAGACTTTTTAGAGTATTTAGGAAAGGTTGAGGGCGATGGGGAATACTGACTGAAGGCTTCTTTGCTGCTCTTTGCCAGGAACGCCACGTCTGCTAGAAACCCCACCACCTTGGGGGAGGTGGGTACCTGGAGAGAGGTGAGAAGCGCAGTGGGGGAGGATGCAGAGCCACTCACCCAGGACTGGCAAAGAGGGACGTGTCCCAGGTGAGTGTCTTTGTGCCGCGGATGGGCACCAGGCCAGGTGGCTCTGGGCTTCTTTAGCTGCAGGGATGGTGTAGTTAGGACCTGCCGCGCGCGCCCCAGACCCTCCAAAGATGGGCCGAGCTCAGAACCAGAAGAAATTGGGGTGGGGGAGGCGATGAAGGGAGTGCCTGGGGTGAGAAACGGGAGGAGGGAAGGGACGGGCCGGGGCCTGCTCACGAGAGCACAGGCCCTCCCGGGGGAAAGCCCCAGACACCTGCGCAGCGCGGGGGTCCCTGCCCCCTTGGGCCGCGGAGGAGGCGGAGTTCGGGGCGGGAAGCGCTGTGTCCCACGGGTGGGCGGCGGCGCGACAACCCAGACACGGGCCTCTCCCTTTCCAGGCCTCGGCTGCCGCGGACGGGGCTGCCGGGGGGGCGACGAGGGAGCGCAAACGTCCCCGGAGAAACGACTCCCTCCCAAGCCCACGCCGACACGCGC
>NW_007251321.1:289918-317588 GCF_000164805.1 Carlito syrichta | reverse complement strand
CGCGGCCGGCCTGCGGGACCGGACTCCGCCGGCCCTCCTCTTCCTGCTTTTCCAGTTCTTCCTGCTTTCGCCTCCGCTCAGACCCTCCACCGGCCAAACCCTGAACGAGACGCCTTTCCTTCCGACGGACAGACGGGGCAGAAATAGGTGTGCGCAGACACAGATCGCAGCGGGATGACAGATCGATCTCGTGTAGACGGTGGATGGCTAGGACAGACGTAGCTGTCGACGCTACAAAGACACGTACAGACGAAAGGCCCACACGGGCGATTGCGATCACAGATAGCCGGGAGAGAGAGCGCGAGCGAATAGCCGGACGGTGGGATGGGCGAGCATGCACCCAGGCATGTGGGCACATCCTGGCCCGTGTGGGTAAATCAGGCTGACCCCAGGCTGGCCAGGACAGCAGCAGGCTTTGAGGACCTCCTCGACGGACACGAAGCAGCCAGTTTCCAGCTGCTGAATCTGTGCGAACTGTAAAGTGCTTCAAGCCCCTGTTCCACAACAGCAGCTTAGCTCGTAAACCCGATCTGCAGATTGATGTTAGTGCCTGGGACTTGCCCGTGGGCACCATCAGACTCATGCATTCATTCTCTCTGCTGGCACCTGCCGAGCCTGTCGCAGTCGCAGGCTGCCGGGTCCTTGCCACCGAAGCCAGCCGGCACATGCCTGCTCACCAGGGCTGACACTCCAGTGGTCATCAGAGACACCACACAGCACCTCACCTGATTCATGTGACAGGTGTCTCGGGAGAGGTTAGGGACAGAGTACATGGGGGGCCAAAAAAAAAAAATACTGATAAAAATTCGTGTGCTTATTCTTCCATGTTTAAATTTCAGTCACCTTCAAAGTACTCTCCGTTTGATGCAATGCCCCTATCGAAATGCTTTTTCCACTGCTCAAAACAGTTTTTGAACTCATCTATTTTGATGCCTGTTAGGCTTCTGCTGTTTTTGTTTCACCTCTTTCACACGGGCGAAACATTTCCCTTTGAGGACTTTTTCATCCGAGGAAACAAACAAAAAAGCTGCTCAGGGTGAGACCAGGTGAATAGGGAGGGTGGGATGGATAAAAGAAAAAAAGAAAAACAAAAACAACCGCTGAACACTCAGCACAGCGTGGGCAGGTGCATTGCCATGGTGGAAGAACCAGTCACCTGTTTGCCACAAAAAAAATTCACTGAAGCAGAATGCAGCCTCTCACAACAACGCTAGCTGGTACACTGATGCCGAGGGGTGCCTAGAACACTGACCTCACAGACGAAGCCTGTGCTTCAAGGGGCCCACCCTCCAAAACATAATTTCGGATTTGGGGTTCCCTTCCCCTCATATTAGAAAACACACCCAGCTGGGCTCAGTGGCTCAGCCTGTCATCCCGTACCTTGGGAGGCTGAGGTGAGTGGCTTGCCTGAGCCCACGGGTTCGAGACCCGCCTGGGCAACATGGCGAGACCTCACCTCTACAATAAGTCAAAAATCAGCCGGGCGTGGTAGCGCATGCCTGTAATTCCGGCTACTTGGAAGGCTGAGGCGGAAGGATCGCCGGAGCCCCGCAGGTCGAGGCTGCAGTGATTGGGAGCGGCCACTGCGCTCCGGTCTGGGCCACAGAGTGAGCGAGACTCCGACTCAAAAAAGAAAGCACACACAAGGGCCAGGCGTCTGACCTGTGTCTTGAAGATGAGCCGGACTTCCCAGAAGAAAAGGCAAGCCAGGCAGAGGCACGAGTAGGTGCCCATATGAGCAGAGGGCCCGGTCCCTCCTGGCACAGGGAGCAGTCTGATAGAACTGGATCCCAGGACCCTGAGGTGACAGCGGGTGCCGGGGTGTGCTGCAAGACGGGGAGGGTCAGCTGAGGCCAGGCTGGCAGGGCCTTGAGAGCTCGTCTGTTTCTCCTGTCCCTGTCTTTCTGTTATGCCTGTTCCCAGACACCCAAGGTGACAAGGGTGAACCCTCCAGTGCTCTGGGCTAAGTCTTCAAACCCACGGATGTGTGACAGTCTGAGAGTCAGGCAGCGCTCCTGTCAGAACAGCCCCGGATGTCAAGGGTTCCACTGCTGTCAACAGGCCCTCCCTCTGTCTGACCCGGATCCCTCCACCCACCCAGGGACAGCCTCCCCCTCAGGGTGACTCAGCCCCCTGCTCCCAGCTCCTTTCCTGCCACCAGCTAAGCCGGGTAACCGGTTACCATAGCGATCTCAAGGAGCTGGTTCATACCCATCTTTCCTGGTGAGACCTGGATGTCTAAATTGCTGCTGAAATGAACGCTGTGCGTGGCTGCTCACCTGCAGAGGTATTTGACAGGCTCCTTCCAACGCCTTCCTCCCCTGCACGAACTCGGGGGAATTGGGGAGGCGCTGATGACTGATGCTTCCACCACTGAGGCTCGAGGCTGGCTTTTCTCTTGATGAGATTCAGACCCTCAGAGGAAGAGGGGCAAAGGACAGGAGGGCAGCAGCTGAGAACAACCACAGGAACTTGGTGTCCTGGGAGAAACCACAAGTCATGCCAGGAGTTCCCACTCTTCTAGGACATGACATGCACACCCTTTGAGAATGCACTTGGGGGAGATGGATGCTTATTTGTGAAATGTTATCATGGTTAGCAGGTTGGGTGCATATACACACAAATACACACACACACACACACACACACACACACACGGCACCAAAATATTCTTCCTGAAACTGAAACAGTTCCTTAATCTCCTGTCCCAAACCATCAACACCTCTCCACTGCCCAGAAAGAAGATCCAAACTCCTCACCGTGGCCTCAGCCTCCTTGTTAAATGTCTCTCCCACGTTCCTCCCCCTGGGAGGCACCAAGGAAGGCCTTGGTGCCTCATCCCCTCCGCCTCTGCCTCAGCAGACTCCTTCCTGCTGCCAGAGGTGCTCTGTCTTTCCTGCCACCATGCGTGTCTGGAGCTGACCCACTGCTGGACCACCCTCACTCCACGTCTGCTTCATGGAGTCGTCTTTACCCTCAAGGTTCAGTCCCAGTCCCCAGTCCACCTCACCCCCCCCAAGCCCTAGCTTCCTTCTTGGTTGCATTGTGGGGGCCCCTATCAGGTGACAGGGCCGACCATGTAGACTTAAGTGTGTCTGTCACCCCCATGGCATGTGTCCCCTGAAAGGCAGCCCATGGTCTCGTTTATTCTGGGGTCCCTTCAGCCCCCAGAGGGCCTAGCCCGGGGCCAAAATCAAAGTGGGTTGCATGGCATTGATTCAACCCCCTCTCCTCTCTGTCTTGGTTTCTAAGCTCTTGCCCTAAAGAGAAATGAGGAGACCCTGGATGGGCTGACACCCCCTGCTCCCCCAGATAAGCCTCCATTCCCTCATAAAAAGACATGGGCTTCCAGAGCAGAGGGGTGGAATCGCTCGCCTCTGGACTTCAAGACCACCCATCGGAGCTGTGCTCCCTCTGTCTCAGCTCTTCAGAGCTGCAGCTGGCTGGAGGGAGACAGGCTGCTGGGCCCCCTCCTTTGGGGATGGAGACAGAGCTTCCTGGCATCGGGCAAGGGAGGCGAGACTTGGGACAGGCTGCTAGAATGTGTAGACCTTGTTCCAGCTGTCGGCCGGCTCTGGCCTCCAGAACACAGCCAGCTGAGGCTGCAGGCTGCAGCCCAACAGGTCGGTTGAGCCTGCAAACACGACTCTCAGAAGCAGAGGCTAACACGGTTAATTGGGTCCAACCTTCAGCTATGACTGGGGGCATTGATCAGGCACCCGTGGGGCTCAGAAGCTGTGACCTCTGAGGATGCTTTACTTTCGTGCACGCTTGAACCCAGAAAAGAGAAATCCAATCGGAGGCCATGGTGCTCACTTCCCAGCTGGGCCGGAGCGTGGCAGAGGTGGTGAGCTATAAATAGTGCAGGAGCAGCCGCAGAGAAATCCGTGGAGAGGAGGGACCACGGCCCCTCTCCCCCAGGCAGGAATGGCATGCCTCTCCAAGGGAGGGCCGAGTCCACCAAAGCAGACCACAGGAGATGGGCCGCGCTCCCACCCACATAGTCTCCTCCCTGGCCTGAGAAGGGCTGGCCCCCAACCTGACTCCCAGGATCACGGGGACTTACAGGGCAGGTACAGGATGAGGGGACTTCAAATTAAGGTCTCAGGAGTTGGGCTCGAGCTCTCGAGAGGGAGCTCGGGCTTAGCCCTTGTGCGATTTCAATGCAGGAAGCAGACGCTGTGTGTGCACCCCACCGGAAGCACGAGCCCACTCTCCTGTTGCTCAGCCATCCTTCCAGAAGCCTATCAATCCGTCCAGCCATCCAAGCACCTAGTCATTCAAGAATTCAACTTAAGACTGATTCTTGGCCGGGCTCGGCGGCTCAGCCTGTCATCCCAGCACTCTGGGAGGCTGGGGCGAGTGAATTGCCTGAGCCTGCGGGTTCGAGACCCGCCCAGGCAACTTGGTGTGATCTCGTCTCTCCAATAAATCAAAAAGTAGCCGGGCATGGTAGCACATGCCTGTAGTTTTGGCTACTTGGAAGGCTGAGGCGGAAGGATAGCCAGAGCCCAGCAGGTTGACGCTGGGGTGGCCATGAGTGTGGCACAGCACTCCAGTCTGGGAGACAGAATGAGACTCAACTCAAAAAAACAACAAAAAACAACAACAACAAAAAACATTCTCAGTGATGCGCTAAGCTCCTTGCAACCTCACCGTAAATGTTTCATGAAAACCTCTCTTCCTGCCTACCTTCCTCGCCGCCACCACCACTGGCTGGTGCTGACTTCTTGCTTCTGTGGCTTTTACTTATCCTCTGCTCCAGCTGAGCACTAGACTAGATGGCTATGGAAGACAAAGGGAAAGAAACAAAGCCACTGTCCTCAAGGAGCTCACAGTCCACCAGGGAACTTTTCAAGAGATGTAACCAACACAGCCCCCTCCCCGGAGAGCTTTCAGTCTCCAGGCAGTGTGTCCCAGATAAAAAGAGTCCCTCTCTTGAAGAGGCCCAACCCTTCTCATCCATGTGACTGTGACATGTAACAGACAGGGATCAATGGCACAGTCAGGAGAGAAGCCCCAGAGCAGTGTTCCCATAAGCACTCTGGGGAAAGGTCCAGGGGTCATAACCAATCCCGTTGTCCCACTTGGGTGACCATAGCCATCGCTAGGAGGAGCCGCGCCTTAGAACGGGGACACAGATGTTTCTGCTCCTCTGTCTGCAGTGAGCCAAACCTCTCTTGCTAATCAAGAGTGGCCAAGCACCCCACCAATAATTCAAAAAACAACAGATGCTGGAGAGGATAAGGTGAAAAGGGAAGACTTCTACTCTGTTGGTGGGAGTGTAAACTAGTACTGCCTCTGGAAAACAGTGTGGCGATTCCCAAAAGATCTAAAAATCAACCTCCTGTCCGGCCCTGCAATCCCCCTACTGGGAATATACCCAGAGGAACTCAAATCACTCTATGGAAAAAATACCTGCACACGCTTGTTTATTGCAGTGTTACTCACAATAGCAAAAACATGGAGCCAACTGTGCTGCCCATCAAAAGAGGACTGGATTTCTTAAAAATCCATATACATATACACGATGGACTATTATGCAGCCATAAAGAAGAAGAAAATCATGAACTTCACAGCAACCTGGATGGACTTAGAGTCTATAATACTGAGTGATCTATCACAGAAACAAAGAACTGAGTATCACATGTTCTCACTCATAAGTGGACCTTGGACAACTATCATAATACTATAAGAAAGGGATTGACAGTAGTGGGAAATGCCAGGGGAGGGCGAGGATGGGACTGGTATAGTGGAAAACTGCCAGGGGAAGGGGAGCACACCTCATCAACAAGGGCACCTGCATAATGAACATGTGTATACCTAACCCTGAATTGTACCCCACATCTTTAAAATAACAAATTCTTTAAAAAGTGTGGCCAAGCACTCTTCCGGGTCCAAGGCAGAGGGTCTACTCCAAGTGGGTGAGTACATGATGACATTAGGTGAATGCCAGAAGTCGGGTCTTGGACACACGTATGGGACAAAGGCTGAGGGTCAAAATCCCAGAGTCATCAGTCAACGAGGGCGTGGGCAGCAGGAAAAACCATGTGCTTCCACCGTGTCATCATTTCCCGTCCTTACAACCCAGACGAGGGGCAACTTTAGTCCCCTTTTACAGATACAGAAACTGAGGTCGGAGAGGTTGTATTCTGCCCAAGGTCCTGCAGTCAGTCAGTGGTGAAACCGAACCCAGTGCTTTATTTTTAAAGCCAGGGCCTCTTCAGCAACACTATGCAGCCTACAAAAATAGAGGGCTGATTTCCACTTTTTTTTCTTTTTTTTTTTGAGTTGGAGTCTCATTCCGTCGCCCAGGCTGGAGTGCAGTGGCACACTCACAGCCACCACACACTCAATCTGCTGGGCTCCAGCAATCCTCAGTCTTCCAAGTAGCCAGAACTATAGGTGCACGCTACCACGCCCGGCTAAGTTTTGATTTATTGTAGAGACAAGGTCTCGCCAAGTTGCCCGGGCTGGTCTCAAACCGTGGACTCAGGCAATCCCCTCACCGCGGCCTCCCAAAGTACTGGGATTACAGGCTGAGCCACAGAGTCCAGCCCTCGTTTCCACTTTGATACCAGTTGTCAATATTTCATCGATCAGTACTTAATTCCTCAGGGACCTCTGTAAGGTCCCCCATGTCCCGGGGCAGGAGGAAGGGGCTCGAACTCAGGGCCAGGCTTTGGGCTCTTGAGGGCAACGCAAATCCACAGACACACAGACAGAAAGCCCTCGCCCTCCCTCCCCAGCCGGCAGAGCCGAGCTGACACAGCGGCACTCCCGTTACCTGCTGAGGCAATTTCAACTCCAATTTGCTCAAACTCCAGACCAAAGGCTCAGTCTGGGCCTCTGATGTGCTGAACAAAACCAGAGACAGGAACTCGTCTCAGTCATCGAGTCGGGCCGGCGGCGGCAATGTGCGCAGACGGGAAGCGGGCCGCCCTCCCTCCTTGTTCCCGACTCCCAGGCTGTACAACCAGTGTCCCCGTTTCCCCATACCCGGTCTGCTCTTGGAGCAGGCACTGGAAATCTCTGCTCTGCCCTGTGTGGTGGCTGGCGTCCCTCACAGCGCCCTCCATCCCCCAAGACATCTGACGCTGGTGGTCCAGAGGCCACAGTTTGAAAAACAGTGTGCGTGGTGGAGGGGGTCTAGGCTGGGGCAGGCAGGGGGGATAAGCAGTCAGGCTCCTAGGGAACTGCTTGCTAAAGAGATGTTCTCTCTCTCTCTCTCTCTCTCTCTCTCTCCATCGCTCTCCCCATCTCTCTCTTTCTGACAGGGACTTGCTCCAGGCTGGAGTACAGTGGCACAATCACAGCTCACTGCAGCCATGACCTCCTGGGCACAAGCAATCCTCAAACCTCAGCCTCCTGAGTAGCTAGGACTACAGGTGTGCGCCGCCACACTTCTTTTTTTGTGTTTTGTAGAGATGAAGTCTCCCCTATGTTACCCAGGCTGGTCTGGAGCTCCTGACCTTAAGCAATCCTCTTGCCTCAGCCTCTGGGGTTACAGGTGTGAGCCACCCTATTCAGCTAAAAGAGATGTTTGCTACCTTAGACACTATAATGGCCCCTGGAGAAAGGAGGTGGTGGGAGAGGGCAAACAAGTAGCCCATCCCCATCTATTTGGGGCCGAGGAACCCCACACCCAGAGAAGGCCTTCTCTGGCTACGCCTTCAGTGTGTCTAGGAGCAGATTTCTTTCCCTTTGCGCTTCCCCAAGGCTTCCGCTCCACAGGTGCGCCTTTTGCCCACTGCCCGCTTCTCTCTGCCATGGAGCCCCCCGGAGCTCTGTCCTTTCCTGGGGTGTCTCTTCCCACGCCTTCCTTCATTATGGGGGCACACGGCCTTTCTCCAGTTAGGTGGACGGGGTGCACAAAGACTCTGGAAGCAGAACATTTGCAGGAAGGAAACACGGAGCCCCAACAGAAGGACAGTGAGGGGAACGTGGTGGCAACCAACCCCAGGAAGGTCCTCGGAAGCGTCTCTGCAGCTTCAGCCCAGCAGCACACGGACACGCCCCTGCCAGACACGTCTCATGTCCCAAAGCCGTCCTAGAAGGCCGTCTACAGTCAAGCCCAACTCCATCCTTGCCTCCATAGAAGCTGATCAGGGATTCTCTCCCCCACTGTTTTTGTTTTTGTTTTTTAATCTGGGTCTCAGTTGCCCAGGCTGGAGTGCAGTGGCACGATCACAGTTCGCTGCAGCCTCGACCTCCTGGGCTCAAGCGACCCTTCCATCTCAGTCTCCTGAATAGCTGGGACTACAGGTGTGAGCCACCACACCTGGCTAACTTTTTTATTGTGTGCAGACACGAGGTCTCGCTATGGTGCCGAGGCCGGTCTCGAACTCCTAGGCTCAAGCCCTCCTCCTGCTTCAGCCTCCCAAAGTGCTGAGATTACAGGTGTGAGCCCCCACGCCTGGCCTCAAACTGACGCCCGTAGAGACAGTGCAGATGGGGAGATGATGAAAAGTGAGGGCACGGTGGGCCCCGGGCACTCCCAAAATGGCACTGCCCCTCCCCCCCCACAGAGCAACAGGCGTGTCCTGGGTGGGAGTAGTAGCCGTGGTGGACCCAGCCACATAGTCGCCATTCAGTGGTCACCACCTACTCCTGCAATGGCTGCCTCTGGGGCCCCGTGTTTCCCAGCAACCAAAGTCTGCAGGAGGGGCCGAGGGGATTCCACCTCTCCAGGAAGTGAGCAGCCAGAAGAACAAAGCCCTCTGCTATCTCTGAGTCCTTGGCGCCGGTTGGAGCGTGTCACACAGGAGTGAGCAGGACGTATTTCACCGCAAGTTCAAATGCCTGCGACCAATTCCTCGACGTCCCTGATCCTGCCTCTTCTCCCAAACGCACACCCCTCTGTGGGAACCCTGCACCCACCTCCACTGGATTCATGTCTACGCGGATCAAAACTTCAGTTCGGTGGGTACCTTTGAGGTCCCCGTACTTTCAACACATTTTTACATAATCTGACTTTAGAGCCTTTTCTGTGTCAGGCGCTTCCTTCTTAAAAGCAGCTGATGCCTTTGGCTGGTGGAGTCTCTTCAGAAAGTACTGACTGAATGCCTGCTAGAGCCAGACGCTTGGGGTGCAGGGTGGGGTTGGCAGCGGGCTAGAGGATTCCAGAGACACATCCTTTCCCTCCAAGAGGCATGGAGTGGAGCGGGGCGGGGTGGAGGAGACAGACACTCACATCACCAATCAGAACCCACGAGGGCCTGGTAAGGGCACCAGAAGAGGCAAGCGCAAACCGCTTCAGGAACAAAAGACTAATTCCCGTGTTCGCAGGGGATGTGATTGCAAGTTTGCGAATTCATGAGTTGGGATTTAGGAATATACACCATGGTACATAACATCAGTCTCCTGATCTGCTAACCCTAACGCATGCCAGATAGAGTGTGAACTGGAGGAGTGATTAGCAAAACTCTGGGGCGTGATACTGTGATCCCCACGGGTACAGGGAGGCACACAGACTGCCTGAATTCTATACAGCGGGACACCCAGTATGGCAGCCACCAGCCACACACAGCTACTGAGCACTTAGAATGTGGTTGGCCGAGGAGGGCTGAGACCGTTAAATACGCACCAGATAGCAAAGAAACAGTAAAAGAGATTAAAATAGCTCACGAATACATTTTCTATGGATTCTTTGTTCATTTTCTGTTTGCTTTGTTTTGTTTTGTGGGATTTTTGTTGTTGTTGTTGTTTTGGAGCCAAGGTCTGACTCTGTCGCCCAGGCTGGAGTGCAGTGGCACAATCACAGCTCACTGTTGCCTCAACCTCCTGGGCTCAGGTGATCCTCTTGCCTCAGTCTCCTGAGTAGCTGGGACCACAGGCACGCACCACTGTGCTCTGCTAACTTTTTTATTTTTTGTGGAGACGGGGGTCTCCCTATGTTGCCTGATATGGTCTTGAACTCCTGGCCTCAAGCAATCCTCTGGCCTTGGCCTCCCGGGGATTACAGGTTTGTTTAAATGATGATATTTTATAGTCATGCATCGATTAAAGACAGAGATACGTTCTGAAAAAGCCTCCTTAGGTGAATTCATTGCTGTGTGAACACCGTAGAGTGTATTTACACACACCTAGGCTGCATGGTAGAGCCTCTTTGCCCCTGGGCTACAAACCTGTCCCACTTGTCACTTGCTGGACACTGAAGGCAACGGGCACACAATGGTTAGTGTGTGTGCATCTAAACTTATCTTAACATAGAAAAGGTACAGTAAAAATGCAGTATTGTCATCTCATAGGCCCAGCCTTGCATATGCAATCCACTATTTTTTTTCAAGGTTAAGAAAGAAAAGTTTATTTAAAAGTAAATTAGAGAGAGAAAGAGAAGGAAGAAAGAAGATTCACCTCCCCAAGGTGGGGGAGGGGCGCAATCCACTATTGACTGAAACATTGTTACGTGGCACAGGACTGTACACATGTTGAGTCAAATAAAATATAAGGACAACCCCCTCGGGTCCCCTCTCACTGCGGGAGCTTTTCTGCCTCTCAATAAATCCTGCTTTCTAAAAAAGAAGAAAAAAGATATACAATTAAAATCAACTTTATCTTGTTTCTTTTTTTTTTTTTTTTTTTACTGTGGTTACTGGAAAATTTAAAATCTCAAATGTGGTTCACATTTGTGGCCCACACTATGTTTCTATTGGCCAGTATGGATCTAGAGAATCTGTCTCCGTTTCATCATTTAATTCTCATTGCAAGCCGGGCTCGGTGGCTCAGCCTGTAATCCCGCGCTTTGGGAGGCTGAGGTGAGTGGATTGCCTGAGCCTGCGGGTTCGAGACCCGCCTGGGCAACTTGGTGAGACCTCATCTCTACAATAAATCAAAAAATCGGCCGGGCGTGGTAGCGCGCGCCTGTAGTTCCAGCTACTTGGAAGGCTGAGGTGGAAGGGTCGCCGGAGCCCAGCAGGTGGAGGCTGCGGTGGCCGGCAGCGGCCACTGCACTCCAGTCTGGGCAACAGAGTGAGACTCCAACTCAAAAAAAAAAAAAAAATTCTCACTGCAATTCCACAAAGTAGGCATCGGCTCCATCTTAAAGCCAAGTGAACTGAGGCTCAGGGAAGTGGCGAGCTGTTCCAGCTCACATCACATCAGGCATCAGCAACGAATTCTGTTTCCCTGAATCCTTGTGTTGAAGCCCTAACCCCCAATGTGATGGTCATTGCTACCATCTTGGGTCAGCGGCTCACGGTCTTGCAGCAACATGAAGTCCAAGACAGCTCTGGCTACTAGCTGTGTGGCCTTGGGCCCGTTATTCCCTCCCTCTGGCTTGCTTCCTTCCTGTAACATGGTGCAGGAAGAACAGAAGGAGAACGGGCACTCAGTGTTCAACAGGCAGGAATGCCCATCACTATCACACATCCTAAAATTATCCCCTCCACCCAGCACCTTTCTGCCTGCAAGGCCCAAAGCGACAGCCTCCAAGGCCGGGCTGGGCACCCCTCGTTCCTGGTGCTGCCCTCGGGTCTGACATCGCCGGGCTGCCCCCACCTCAGTGCTGGAGTGCCGGTTAGTGGCTGTCACCACACAGGACATGAAGGGCTCTCCTGCCCGCATGCCCTCTGCCTAGTGCTGCAGTCCTGAACACAGAACACACAATGACTTAGTCCATCCATCACTGGTCATGCACAACCGCTCCACTTTGGTTTGTTTTTTAATAACAGACTTGATTTTTCAGAGCAGTTTTGGGTTCACAGCAAAATTGAGAGGAAGGTATCCTTTACCCCGAGACACACACACAGCCTCCCCACCATCAACATCCCCCCAGAGTGCTGCATTTTTACAACTGTTGAACCAACACTGACACATTGTTGCCACCCAGAATCCACAGTGTACACTAGGCTCTCTCTTAGTGTTGGACATTCCACGGGTTTTGGCGAATATATAATGACCTGTGTCCACCATTCCAGTATCACAGAGTAGTTTCTTCGCCTAAAAACCCCCTATGCTCCTCCCTCCCAGGCAACCACTGATCCTTTTCCTATCTCCGTAGCTTTGCCTCTTCCAGAATGTCGCGGAGTTGGAATCCTACAGTAGGTAACCTTTCATAATGGCTTCTTTCACTTAGAGCTTTTTCCATGTCTTTTGATGGCCTGATAGCTCCTTTCTTTTTCAGTGCTAATATTTTATTGTCTTGATGGATCACAGATTATCCATTCACCTACATTTTAGTTGTTTCTAAGTTTTAATAATTACGAATAGAGCTGCTATAAACATCTGTGTGCAAGTTTTGTGTGTGTGTGTGTGAACATGACTTTTCAACTCCTTTGGGCGAATACCAAGGAGCACAATTGTTGGGCCATATGGTAAGAGTATGGTTAGTTATGGCCAGGTATGGTGGCTCATGCCTGTAACCCCAACACTTCAGGAGGCTGAGGCAGGAGGACTGCTTGATCCCAGGAGTTTGAGACAAGGATAGGCAACATAGTGAGACCTTGTCTCTAAAAAAAAATTTTTTTAAATTAGCTGGGCGTGGTACTACTAGCTATTCGGGAGGTTGAGACAGAAGTATCACCTGAACCCAGGAGGTCCAGGCTATGGGAAGCTGTGATCATGCCACTGCACCCCAGCCTCGGCGACAAAATGAGAAACTGACTCAAAAAAAAGAGTATGGTTAGTTTTGTAAAAAAAAAAAGCGTCAAATTGCCTTCCAAAATGGCTGTACCATTTTGCATTCTCACCAGCAAGGAATGAGAGCCCACACTCCTTTTGATGAGCTCATTACCATGTTACTCTTGTTTTGGGAGCTCTGCCTATGTAACCAGACCCCAGCCATCCAATCTCCCAGGAGTCTCTGCAGGTAGAATGTAGCCCTCAGTGTGTCTACTTTTGCTTGTCAGTAATAAGTATAGCTCCTGGCAAGCACTTAATATAAGCCAGGAACTGGGCAAAGGTCCTTCCACGGTCTGCCCCATGAATCCTCACAGCAACCCTAGGGGCCAGTAATAACATCATCCACATTTACACATGTGGAGACTGAGGCTCAGACATGGCCAGGGTTTGCCCAAGGTCACACTGCTGGCAGGCGACAGAAGTGGGATTTGAACTCCCTGAGATGACCCCTGGGCTGGGCTGCTAACTCATGCCTGTCCCTCCATCTCGCTCAGCTGTGAGATTCCTAAGGGTCAGGACAATGCCTCACTACCTGGAAATCACCTCCACCTTGCACCTGGTGCCTCACCTGCAGGAACACCAGTGATGCAATCTCAGCCCTCAAGAATGCCCCCAGTCACGGGCTCTGCTCCTGCTCTCTGGTAAGCTGTTCCTAGTCTTGTCTTGAAACCTGTCTTGTCTCTGCCATCCTCACCATGCCCCTTCCTCCCAGACCCCCTCACCCTCACAGTCCCTTCTGGCCTGTTGCCCCCCAAATCCCACACCCAACCTGGCCTCGTGCAAAGACCTCCACGTTCCTTCTTATCTCCGAATGCCATTGACACTTGTCCCTTTAGGAGACCCTGGCTGCCGCTCGTATTCACTGGTATGGACCGAATGTCTGTTTCTCCAAATCCTTGGGTTGAAGCCCTAATCCCCAACGTGATGGTCATTGCTACCAACCGGCTGCAACACAGTGAGGAGGCGTCCAGCAACCCTCAGTCGGCATATCCTTGAACTTCAAAGAAAAAGATAATCCAAGCGACAACCCCCAGAAAAAGATAGCCTCCCTCTTGAGAAGGCTGGCATGTGGCTGGATGCCACTCCACCAGCAATGACCCCTGCAAGGGTCCCTTCCGACCTGAGACCACACAAGTCAAAGGGATGTTCCCAGAGCAGAGCAGGAGGGAAGGATGCAGTTATTGTCGTGTGGTTGTGATGACAGGACCAGGGTCCCCCAGGACGGCCTCCCATAGGGCAGGGATGAGGGCCTCCTGCTGAGTGTTTCAGAAGACTCATGGGACAGTAGCACCTCACCTCCACAAGCCACTCAGCCTGTCAACGCTCTCCTAAGCATGGAGGGTGGGAGAGGTGTGAAACGAAACCTCCCTGCTTTAATGCCCTCATCTGAAAGCCCCCAAATGGGGAGACCATCCTGGGAACCCCCCATCAGATCCATGAAGGAGCACCCATGTCACTACCACTCAATAAACGTATGTTTTGGCTGTTTGGTTTTGGTTTTGGTTTTGGGTTTTTTGAGTTGGAGTCTCACTCTGCCACCCAGGCTGCTGGAGTATAGTGGCATGCTCCCGGCCACCGCAGCCTCGACCTGCTGGGCTCCGGCGATCCTTCCACTTCAGCCTTCCGAGTAGCTGGAACTACAGGTGTGTGCTACCATGCCCAACTAGTTTTTTGATTTTATTGTAGAGTCACGGTCTCATCAAGTTGCCCAGGCTGGTTTCAAACCGTGGGCTCAGGCAATCCTCTCGCCTCCACCTCCTAAAGTTTAAATATCACCACACCCAGCAAATGTGGTCTTTAAATAAGTACCCTGTGATGTCGGTGGTCTTGTGACCATTTTAAAGATGAGAAAAATGAGGCTCAGGGAAGCAGCACAGCTGGTAAGAGCCAGAGATGGGAGCGCACACGCCTGCGTGCTCTCTCAGCTCACAGTGAGCTGATTCCCTGGCCCGTCCCCTGGAGTCACAGGCATGGGCCCTGATTGCCTTGTTTGGGGTGACCCTGGCTGCCAGTTGCTGTGGGTTGGACACTGCCCCAAACTATGCCAATCAGAATTTGACACGGGGAGAGAAAACACTCAGAGAGAGGTGAAGAAAGAAAGAGGAAGGCAGGGGAGAGAAGGGGAGAGGGCCTGGGACCCTTTGACCTTCTATCTCCTGATCCAAGGCAACCTAAGGCCCAGCTGCATCCTCGTCCTCTGGGCTTTCACTGGCTCAGTGTGTGTATGCTGTATTAGAAGGATCCTAAGCAACAGGGTCTGAAGCAGGTCTGACGACACTGCAGCCACAGAGACAAGCGTGGCCCACAGGGGCTCCCGCCTGCGGGAAGTTGGAGCGCACAGCGGAGGGACCCCTCGAGGAGACGGGCCATGAGAACAGAACAGCAAGGCTACGGGAGCTTGGAAATGAGCCCAGGAAAGCAGAGCCACAGGGACACTCAGAAGGGGTCTGCTGGCACCCGAGGGTTTCCCTAGAGAGAAGGGGCTGTTCTCTGAGCCGGGCCTGGGAGAGGAGGGAGGACATGCAGGTTTCATGAAGGTTTCAGAGGAGACCCAATGTCAGCATCCTAGAAGAAGAAACTTGCTGGAAAGCTCAAATATTGCTGTGCGCAGTGGCACATGCCTGTAGCCCCAGAGCACTGGGAGGCTGAGCAATTGCCTGGCTCTAGTTTTTCTTTTGCTTCCTTTACAGGATGATTGCCTGAGGCCAAGAGTTCGAGACCAGCCTGGGCAACATAATGAGACTCCATCTCTATAAAAAGAGTATTTTTTAAAAGGAGCTGGGTGTGTTAGCGCATGCCTGCAGTCCAAGCTACTCAGGAGGCAGCTTGAGCCCAGGAGTTGGAGGGTGCAGTGAACTCTGATTGTGCCACCGCACTCCAGTCTGGGTGACAGAGAAAGACCATGAGAAAGAAGGGAGGGAAGGAAGGAAGGAAAGAAGTTCAAGTGTCACCTCTTTTACAAAGCTTCCCTAACTGCTCTGGCTAAAACAAACCTTGCATGTGAAAGCAGGACTTCCTTCTCACATCTCTGCCAACACGTCTCACTTTCTACTCCGTGTTAGAATTCCACGCAAACCTTCATGCCTGTACTAGACTGGAAAGTATTGAGGCAGAATCCCGGGCTGATGTATTTTGCAGCTGCAAGCCCAGTCCCCAGCCAGCCTGTCGTGAGAAAGTCTCAAAAGATGCCTGGTGAATGCGCGCGCACGCACGGGGACCCCCGGCAGGCAGCCCTGCCCTCCCGCAGCTGTTTGCAAGCAGGAGCACGTGTCCTCGTGCAGGGCTTCCCAGGCGGAGCTCCCTCACGGGACAGGACACTGAGCTTGCCACGGAGGTCGCTCATAGCTCCGAATTCCAAGGTGCCAGTGCCCCTCTGGGAGAATCGTGCCTTTGCTCATCTAGTTTTTCTTCTGCTTCCTTTACAAGTTGGCACTAGACGCAGGGCTGAGCGCCAGATTAGCGACGAAAGCTGTCAAAAAATATCTCCCCTCCAGAAAAAGCAAAGGCAAACAACATCTTGGTGGGTTTTTCCAGGGGAAGAAAAAGTGAAAGAGTCTCTTTTTGCCTCCTATGTGTTGCCCGAAAATGGCAGTTCTGCAGAGAGAAAACATATTTTCCTAAGCAAAGCTGTTTGTGGTGTGAAAGATAGAGTGTGTGTGCTGAGCACAAAGACACAAGTTGGCCCGAGGCTCAGCTACGCATGCTATTTTCACAGGGGTTTAGATTGGGGAGCAGGAAAAATAAAACCTTTGTTTTGTGAACACAGAGAAAAAATGTTGGCCTGGATCAAATCCAAACCCCGTGTCTGGTACAAAGCAGGCCCGGAATGGAGATGTCTGGATGCAGGGAGGCGGGCTGAAGGCAAGCCTGTCTGCCCTCTCCGGGTTCGTCAGAGAAGGTACCGGACGGCTGGGGGGTGGCCACCATGGGACTGGAGCCCAGGGTCTGCTCTGGGGCATAGCCAGGCCTCCCTCCAAGCCCTGCCTCCAGCCCTGGCAGGACCTACCTGGCAAGGCTCCTGAGAAGATGGAAGGGGGTGGTGCCCACAAAGGTGTGAGCACCGGCCCCGTCACCTGGTGAGTTCTGAGGAGCAGCGGTGGCCTTGTTGGTGCTGGAGCAGGTGATAGCGACGGTGGCCATGAAGACGACGATAACGATGGAGACGGTGGTGATGATGGTGAGGAGGAAGAGGATGATGAAGATGTTCGCGATGGCGGTGACGACGGCCGTGATCGTGGTGGTGGCGGTGATGGAGGGGATGACCGTGAGGGCGGTGACGACCGGGATGCTGACGACGGTGATGAGGACGGTCATAATGGTAGTGACGGTGACGGTGGTGATGGTGACGAGGAGGAGGAGGAAAAAGAAGACGATGGTGAAGATGACCCAGACGGCGATGATGGCAGCGGTTGTGACAATCATGAGGAAGGAGATGGCCGTGAGACGATAATAAAGGCCATGCTGGTGATGGCGATGTGGACAGTGAGGACGAGGATGGTAATGGCGGTGAGGAGGAGGATGGTGGGGATGGGGATGGGGATGCGGGTGACGATGGTGGTGGCGGTGAGAACAGAGACAGGGTGAGGGTGGTGGTGGTTACGATGATGGGGAAGGTGATGGTGATGACGGTCATGGCGACAACGGTGACAGTAACGAGGACGGCGGTGGCGGTGATGACGGTGACGACGGTGACAGTGATGACGACGGTGATGGTCATGAGGATGATGATGATGACGGTGATGATGATGGTGGTGAGGGTGGTGATGACAATATGAGGGCGATAAGCAGGGCTCAGTGGCTCAGCCTGTCATCCCGCACCTTTGGGAGGCTGAGGCGAGTGGATTGCCTGAGCCCGTGGGTTCGAGACCCGCCTGGGCAACTTGGCGAGACCTCATCTCTACAATAAATCAAAAAATTTAGCTGGGTGTGGTAGTGCACGCCTGTGGGTCCAGCTCCTTGGAAGGCTGAGGCGGAAGGATCGCCGGAGCCCAGCAGGTCGAGGCTGTGGTGGCCGGGAGCGGCCACTGCACTCCAGTCTGGGCGACAGAGTGAGACTGCAACTCAAACAAACAAACAAACAAACAAAACAAAGTTTCGTTGGAAATATTTCATCTGAATTTAGGCTTCATGAAATTTGCATTGGAAAAAGTAGGTTCACATACCCAGGTTGTTCCAGACATGCTAAAATGTCTTCCAGGAGGGATCAAGATTCTTTTGAGAACCCTAGACCATGTTTTGAAATACACACCTTAGTCGGGCTCAGTGGCTCAGCCTGTAATCCCGCGCCTTGGGAAGCTGAGGTGAGTGGATTGCCTGAGCCCGTGAGTTCGAGACCCGCCTGGGCAACCTGGTGAGACCTCATCTCTACAATCAATCAAAAAATCAGCCGGGCGTGGTAGCGCCTGCCTGTAGTTCCAAGTATGTGGAAGGCTGAGGCGGAAGGATCGCCGGAGCCCAGCAGGTCGAGGCTGCGGTGGCCGGGAACAGCCCCTGCACTTCGTCTGGGCGACAGAGTGAGACTCCAACTCAAAAAAAACCAAACAAAAACAAAAAAAAGATGAGGGTGATGAGGGTGATGTGATGGTGACAGTGGTGATGGTGATGATGATTACGATGATGGGGAAGGTGATGGTGGTGACAGTGTCGGTGACATGTTGACGATGGTACCGATGGTGATGGTGATGCTGGTGGTGCCAGGGTGCCGGTGACGATGACAGTGGTGACGACGGTCGCTGCCTCACCCACCATGGGCGCTGCTCCAAAGCCCCCTCTTGCCTTCACCAGCAAGAGCTCCACCAGCCCCTCAGACTCGGGGGGCCTTCCCCAAAGTCTCCCTGGACCAGAGTTGCTCAAGGCAGAGTCTGAGAACCAGCTGAACCAGAACGCCTCCCTGGGCAGGTGTGAATGCTGCAGACCTCCAGTTTATGGCTCCCTGGAGGGGGGCTCGGAATATACATCTTAAACAAGTTCCCCATGCCACATAGGTGTCACATCCACTGGAGAGGGAGGGCCACCCATGGAATCCAGTCCCCTCATTTTACAAGTGAGGAAACGAGGCCTGGAGAGGGCTAGGTCATCCTGGTAGGGGTGGCAGAGCCAGGACTAGAACCAGACCCTCAAATGCCAGGAGAAGTCCCTTGTGACTCTAGCCTGGCCTGTCGTTTACTCAACAGTTACGTGTTAAGTGCCAACCATCCACAGAGCACAGCCAGGGACAAATGCCAAATCAGACAAAACGTGTGCCCTCGAGCACAAAGCCCGGTGGGGATAGGAGAACAGGTGGCGAGTGCCAGATGAGAGGAACAGAGGAGGGGCTGAGAAGTTCACCAGGAGAGGCTGTGTGGGTAGGGGAACGGGAAGACAGAATCGCCAGGATCCAGGAAGACAGCATGGAGGAGCCAGACCAGGCACAGTGACTCCCACCCGTAATCCCAACACTTCGGGAGGAAAAAGGCAGGAAGATTGCTTGAGTCCAGGAATTGGAGGCTGCAGTGAGCTATGAATGTGTCACTGCACTCTAGCCTGGGCAACAGAGTGAGACCCTGTCTCTAAAAAAGAAGTCAAAAGGAGACACTGCAGGACAGCACGAGCAAAGACACAAAGCAAAAGTTCCAGGACTTGATGGGATAGGAAGAAGCTGCATTTGTCCAGCGCTCCGGGAGGAACAGGTTACATGAGGCACCAGGCTAGGAGTCAGGGGACTTGGGGGCCCGAGAGTTGCCTCTTACCTCACGGGCAGTAGAAGCCCATGGCAGGCTTTCTAGGAAGGAGGCTACCGACAGCAGCTTCTCACTGGATGGGATGATAGAAGACCTTGCCCCCGAGCTCAGATCCTTAGAGACACCAGCACATGACTACCAGGTCCTGGTGGGACAGTTGCCCACTCCCTAGGCCTGCCCATCCCCCACATCCCTCCTACCTCTGACAGGGCAAGGGTGATGGGTTGCAAGGGGCCATGTGACATTTGCCAAGGCCGGGGCTGCTCTGTCCCAGCCCAGCACACCCTTCTCCACCTATATTCCAGCTAACCTTGCCTGCTCCCCAAAGTTCAAGGCTGCGGTGAGCCATGCTTGCACCACTGCACTCCAGCCTGGGCAGCAGAGTGAGACCTTGTTTCTTAAAAAAAAAAAAAAAAGAACTAAGAAGGGCCCCACAGAGAAGATGGTTTTCTCCTGGGGCACGCGGACAAGGGGCTGGCCGGTCTCTGAGAGAACGCACGTGGGGCGTGAGGGAGACGAGACCACGAGCCGGTGTCCTGAAGACTCTAGATCTCATCTGCATGCACATTTAATAGCAGCGTGGCCTGGGCTGGTTACTGATCGTCTCCGAGCCTGTTTCCTCATCCCTCATCTGCAAGACGGGGGTGACGATACTTACCTTAAGGGGCTGCCGGAAGGCTGGAAGACAAAGTGTGACCAAAAGCCAGGCCAGTGCCCAGCCCAGCGTGGGTGCGAGCTAACTGCCGGCTGCTCAGGTGACGATGACGACGACAACGACGACATAGCATCCCACTGCCAGCTCAGCCATCGGCGTCACCGCCAGCGTCGGCAGCGCTGTCAAGCCTCCTCCTGCGCGGCGGCCGCTCGAGCCCTCGGCTGCCTGCGGGAGCCAGGAGGTCACGTCCTAGCTGGAGCCTTTGCTTCAGGCCTGGGCAAGGTGCAGCCCCAGGAGAGGGCAACGGCTAAGGCCAAATCTCTGCACCCAAAGGGGCTCAGATGACCTCCAAGGGAAAAGGAGCCCAGGGGCTAAGCTGGGCAGAGATACGTAAAGGGAGGAAGGGTCCCCAGGATGGCCCGGGGAGGGACCCCAATGGCCTTCGAGCAAGTTGCACTCTGCAGCGAATCTTCCAGACTTGGTGGCATCTTGAGGTTCTTGCTGAGGAATCTGGAGACCTGAAGCGTCCTGTTCTGCGCTGCACGTATTGTAATGGCTACTTACATATGTACAGACAGCGGTGGGCCACTGACAAAACACTTTCAGATCTACCAGCCTGTGGGGAGGCAGGGGGGTTAGGGAATTGGTGTCACAGACAGGGAAACTGAAGACAGAGAGATAAGGGGTTTTCCTGGAGTGTCACGGGTCGCAGGAGGAAAAAGGCAGGTCTGATTCTACCTATGTCTGTGTTCCTCCATGTGTGTCTGACCAGATGCATGTGCAAATCTGCATAGAGGTTACCAGTGAAAGTCCCTTCTCACCAGGCAGAGAGAAGAGCATTTCTGAGTTTACAGGATTCTCAGAAAATTTCTAGTCCAGTCTCTCACGTCTTAGAAGAGAGGAGGAGAAGCCGCTGTGCCCTGTTTAAAGTAAGAAAGACCCAGCTGGGAATGGTGGCTCATATTGTTGGAAATCCTAGCTACTCCAAAGGTTGAGGCAGGAGGATCGCTTGAGCCCAGGAGTTTGAAACTGCAGGGAGCTACGATCACACCACTGCACTCCAGCCGGAGAGACAGAGTGAGATACTGTCTCTCTTTTTTTTGTTTTGTTTTGTTTTTGAGTCAGAGTCTCACTCTGTCACCCAGGCTGGAGTGCAGTGGCATGCTTACGGCCACCCCAGCTTCGACCGGCTAGGCTCTGGCGATCCTTCTGCCTCGGCCTTCCAAGTAGCTGGAACCACAGGTGTGTGTTACCACACCCGGCTAATTTTTTGATACATTGTAGAGACGCGGTCTCACCAAGTTGCCCAGGCTGGTCTTGAACCCCTGGGCTCAGGCAATCCTCTCCTCGGCCTCCCAAAATGCTGGGATTACGGGCTTGAGCCACTGAGCCCGGTCACTGTCTCTTTAAAAAAAAAAAAAAAAAAAGTAAGAAGGATCCCCCATAGGGGTCTTCTCTGGTCAAGAGGTTTTCAAAAGGTTGAACTTGAATCTTGCTACCAGAAGCATCAGATCCCTGGGAGCTTGTTAGGGATTCTCAGCCCCATACCAAACTTGCTAACTCACCATCCCAGGGGTGGGGCCCAGGAATCTGCATTTTAACAAACCCTGCAGGAAACTGCATGTCAAATTTTTGAGAATTTAGTATGCTATATTGGATGCAGGCGAAAACTGGAGAAACACTGCTTTCCAGATACTGTTGGGGGAAGTTCTTTTGAGGGCTCAACAGAAGTCTGAGGCAAATTTCATTAGGTTGATATAACTCTGTTTTTAAACTACAACTGCAAAACAGCCCTTCCACCCTAAGTTATGTACCGAATTCTGACATCTTGGAGGCCACCTTGAGCCACTGGCTTAGTTTCCATCCTCATGGGGTTTATTGTTGTTGTTGTTGTTTGGTTGGTTGGTTTTGGTTTGTTTTTGTTTTTTTGTGTTGGGGTCTTACTCTATCACCCAGGCTGAAGTGTAATGGCTTGATCCTGGCTCACCACAGCCTCAGTCTCCGGGGCTCAGGTAATCCTTCCACCTCAGCCTCCCAAGCAGCTGGGACTACAGGCATGCAACACCATGCCCAGCTTGTTTTTTGAATTTTTTTTTTTTGGTAGAAACAAGGTCTTGCTATATTGCCCAGACTGGCCTTGAACTCCCAAGCTTAAGCGATCCTCCTCGACTCCAGCCTTCCAAAGTGCTCAGATTATAGATGTGAGCCACTGCGCCTAGCCCCATCCTTGAGTTTGAACCTCCTGGAAGGTGGCCATGGCTGTATGTGTCCTTCTGAGAGCACAGACGGGACACGCCCATCTGTGAAACGCACACTCGGGCACCAGTGTGGCTCAGGTGGTGAGCTCTGGTGACCGCCCCGCCTGCCCTGCCTGAGACCCTCCCAGCCTGGGCCTGAAACCCAGCAGAGAATGTCAGTGCCCTCCGCAGGCTTCCGTGTTTATTACCATCCCACTCACACTTAACAAGGAGACACGGATATTATTTAGTGACTCGACATGAAACAAAAGTGACCCAACACTCCTCTGTCAAACTCCTGAATCTGTTTCACCCAAGAGGGAATAGCCCAACAGTTAAATAAGTTGAGCTGTTCGGAAGCTCTTCATCACTGACAACAACCACTTACTTGAGCTGATCAAAATTTTCTTAATACTGTGCAATACATGTGCAAAAGGAAGTGATTGAGTGCTGAGACCGAGGTGTGAGTCCAACGATTAATGATCACCCCTGAATTCAAATTCGTGCAGCATCAAAACGGGCCCATTTTTCTCATTTACTGGTTTAATAACAAGGGATTCATCTACTTTTTCACTTATAGGATCCTTTATGTGAAAAACGCTACTGACGGCTCATTTGTTTGGGGGGACTTCGTAGAGGACTTAATTTGAGAAGCATGTGTCTCTACGTTTGGAATGTTAGAAAATTACAACTCTAGGTCAACCCTCTCATTTTATAGGTCATATGACTCGCCAAAGTTCACACAGGTATTTTAAGTGTAATTAGCAGAGAGCAGGGAAACATTTGCTGTGCAGAGATGTGAATACATTGTGGGGAGAAGGCCAGAGTACGAGGGGGACTCAAAAGCAGCCCGGAATTCTCTTTTGGAGGGTGGGCCCCTGGGAGCACAATCAGAATTTGCTCCTCCAGATCACACGGCCAACTGAAGTTCTTATCTGGAAATTCTGAGAAGGTGGTGTCACGATCTGCAGAAGAAATGCCCCAAGTTGTGGCAAACAGGTGACCGGTTCTTCCACCAGGACAACGCGACTGCCCACACGGTGCTGAGTGCTCAGCGGTGTTTGACCCAAACCAGCATGCCCTCTCCGTTCCCTTCATCTTGCCCTGGATGAAAAAAGTCCTCAAAGGGAAGCATTTTGCCGATGTGGAAGAGGTGAAACAAAAAATGGCAGAAGCGCTAAAAGGCGCCAAAATAGACCAGTTCAAAAACTATTTTGAGCCGTGGAAGAAGCATCTCGAAAGGTGCGTTGCGTCACATGAAGAGGGCTTTTGAAGTTCAAACATGTCAACATAAATACACAATTTTTAACACACAAATTCCAGTTTTGGGGAGGGATCCCCTTCATGTACTTCAGGGACTCAGAGAAGGAATTTTGCCCTTTAATAAACTTCAGTGACTTGAGTTTTGTTCAGCTTGGCCAGAGGCAGTCGGGTGGGCTTCCGTGGCTTTGGACACCTGGTCACATTCCCTGGCATCCACTAGAGAAGCCCTGTCGAGTTCAGTTCAAGACCTGACTCCCAGCTCCAGGGAGGGTGGGGCACTGAGACCTGGCCTCGGAGCTCATGTTCCCTGGGCCAGGATATGGGTTCAGGAGGGCATCCAGTCCTGATAGAGCCAGCGAGACCCAAGGAGGCTTTGGCAGGAAGAAAGTGTGGTGTCATGACTGCCGTCGAGGCAAGAAATGACACTCAGCTGCCTTACAAAGGCAAGTCAAGAGCAGGCCATGAGTCAAGGTCCCTTTCTGATCAAACCCACAGGTCTGAAATAGGAAAGAGGTTTCCCTTTCGTACCGATCGAAAAAGGCAGGAAAAGGCAACACGGGAGGAGGGGCCAAGGCCTGGGTAGCAGCAAAGAGTGAACGGACAGTGAAGATCAGGAGCAGAAGGTTCCTCGGCTCAGGGCGGCCCTACAACAGCCGTGGGTAGGCAGAGGCCAGCTCCATCCTCTTACCAGACATGACTAGTGTGCTGGATGAAGATTTATGGGCTGGGAGACTTTATAAAAACTTGGAGAATACTTAGAATATTACGGAAAAAACAAGCTGAATAGAAAGCTTTACAAAGAGCATGATGTCAAATTAGGTTTCAAAAATAATCTCAATGAGGCAGATGTCCACAAAACAAAGGAGAGGAATCAGAAAATTTAGCAGTTGGTGTGGTGATCTCTGGGTCGTGTGTTTGTGGGTCAGTTTAGACTGGAGCAGTGGGAGGTAGAGGGGAGGAACCCAGGGCCCTAGGAGCACGAAGGGGCTTGAAGACACCCCTTTCCTGCCCAGGCCAGGGCAGGGAAGATCCTTGGGCCTTCTACTCTTGGTGGAATAAGTACATTAAAATTGGCTTTGACACACTGCAAAGTTTCAAGAATGCCTCTCTCTAGACACACACATACGTACACACATATCGACACACCCACGTGTCAACGTGTGTATGAAGTCCTCTTCTGACACCAGTCCTCCAATGGGAAGCATCCGCTTTATGCATAAATCATCAAATGAGAACACACTCGTCTGAGCTTTCTCTTGTTTTTACCCACAGAAACTTGCTAAACACACGGCTCTGCCTCTTTCACATCACACCGCCACTTTGCCTGTTTGTTACAGGTTGTGTGTCCCTTATCCGAAATGCTTGGGCAGAAGTGTTTGGGATTTTGAATTTTTTTAATTTTTGGAATATGGGCATTATACCGGCTGAGCATCCCAAATCCGAAAATCCGAAGTCCAAAATCCAAAATCTTCCAACAAGCATTTCCTTTGAGTGTCACGTCAGAGCTCAACAAGTTTCCGATGTGGGAGTATTCTGGATTTCCATGTTGGGATGCCCCAGCTGTGCCAACCCTTGGGCCCCTGCACGGCCCCTGCCTTGGCAGAAGAGGGAGGCAGCTCCTCACGCATCCTGGGCCCAGAGCAGGCCCTCCGCTTCTCTCCCTGCCAACGACTCGGGAGCTCAGCGAAGGGAGGATGCAGGAGACTCCAGGACTGGCCAGGCCCGCCGGCCCAGAGCAGAGGTGGCCCAGCTCAGCCAGACTGCCATCCAGGGGCCATGGCAGCCTCAGGCCCGTCCTGCTGTGGTGCCCCCACGAGCGCTGGGGTGCTGAGGCCCGCCCAGAGTATTCCTGGTCAGGGGAGGCCTCCACGGAGGACCCAGAGCACGCCTGGCTCCCCGGAAACTCAGTCCGTTACAGGAGGATGAAATATTTAAGCCTATAAAATATAAAATATAAACTTAATTATCATAAATAATACATGCCCCATGCGTCTCTGCTGAAGAGGAGGAGGAAAAAAAGAAAAAGACAAATGCTCTTAGCACAAGGAGTGTGAGCACCGGCGAGGATGGGAGGTGGGATGTGGAGGGTGAGTCTCCCAGACAGGGGTGCAGCCGGAACTCAGCTCACAGAACTTGAACCTGAGCAGCTACACCCCTGCAGGTCTGGGAAGCCGTCCATGCCCCCTCCTGAGCCGCCCAGCCTCCTCCTCCATGGAGCTGGCCCGGATTTCTCCCTCTTTACCTTCCTAGGGTGCTCTGGAAGTCCCTCCTTCACTTTCAGTTTTGAAGAGTTTGATTTTGGTCTCCTATGCCCTAGTCTCTCTGCCCCACCAGCTGCAGAGCTCATGGTGGGCGCCGGATCTTACACTTCCCCTCACAGAGGCAGCCCAGGAAGTTTCTATGGAATGAATGAACTTTCCCACCTGAGAACTAAAAATAAAATCCTAAGCTCCCCAGACGACGGAATGGACCCACTCTTGGCTAAGGAGATTCCGGAGACGTTAAAAACTGAGTTCCCAGCCCTGATGGGACGGGAGGTTGGACATACCTTGTTATACTCCCTCCCTTCGGTGATTTAGACATAACAACTCACTGGCATTAATGTTAAAACAGAGGTCATAAAACTGACAGAAAGGACTCACTGTGGCAGTGAGATACCAAATTATAAACAGACCTAAGGCCAAGGCCATGCCAGGCAGGGGTGAAGTCACGCACGCACGCCTACACCGAAACAATAAACTATGTTCTACCTAATTTTTTTTTTCCCCTGCTGTGTTTCTAGCAGCTAAACAAACACTGGTCTTTAGATAAGTAACACTGAAACAACTGCAGCTCACCAGCCATCAGACACTGACCACTTGAGCCCCTGTTCCAACAGCCACAACGACAGCTTTGATTGGACAACAGACTGGTTTCAGTAACTTTCTCCTGATAAGAAACCACTCCCCATGGACTGGTCATGGCTGGTTTCCAGAGCTGCACACTGGGTGCCTTTGCATCCTTGCTTCACCCTTTGACGTATAGGGCCTAACCGTAATACATCTAACTGCTGCTAAGTCTCCAAACCAAGATGAACATGGGTCTATATAACACACACGTTTGCTTACGACACACGTGTGCATTCTGCCCTCATGAATATTCATAGCTCCTCCTATAACCTGTTGAATGTGTATACTTTGTCAGCACCTTCAGCAAAAATTCCTGACTCAGCCCTCACTCCCTCAGAGTGCCTGCTTTGGGTTTTCAGCCGGAAACTGTGTTTCCTACCTGCAGGCTGTAACCCCCTTCTTAAGAAATAAAACCCTCCTTTCTACATTTATAAATGGTGCGATTTTCCAGCTGACACACCATAGCCACACAGCTACAAGGCAACATAGCAAAACCTCGTCTTTACAAAAAAAATAATTAGCCGGGCACGGTGGTGCACACCTGTAGCCCCAGTTACTCAGGAGGCTGAGGTGGAAGCCAAGAGGTCGAGGCTATCGTGAGTTGTAACTGTCCTCCCATCACCACGGTCAGCATAAAGTGTACCTTGTGGCAAATAAACACTCCAGTGATCTTTGCTCATGGTAATATCACCTTAATTATTCTTTTTTTTACCCCTTCCACCCCCAAATCACTCTTGGAGATATCAAGTATAGCAATCTGATTCCAATTGTCCCAAAAATGCCAGGCGAGGTGAGGTGTTCCCATCCCGGATCCTACTCTTGGGGTCAGGGTGACTAGTTGTAAAACTCTTTTTCTATTCTAAGTTTCTGTTTGCTCTCCTATAAAAGGGAGATGATGCTACTACTGACCTCATAGAGTTACTGGGAGAGTTATGATAAATAATGTGTGTTTAGTGCCGGCGATGAAGATAGCTCAGAGAAGACGCTCGAGGAAGCCTGGGCAAACCCATCAAGAACCCACATCACCAGCCACATCACGTCTTTCTCCTGCTCCCACCGTTTTCCTGCTCCCCTTCTTTACTGAATGTCTGAGGCCGGCACCGCACAGCCAGTGCACTGGCGTGGCTTAGGGAATGCCACAGGAAAAACCGAAGAAAAGAAACTTTACTGTGTCTCACTTGTGTAAGTTAAAAAAATAATAGCCAGCCGGGCTTGGTGGCTCAGCCTGTAATCCCGCGCCTTTGGGAGGCTGAGGTGAGTGGATTGCCTGAATCCGCGGGTTCGAGA
>NW_007251321.1:288283-289898 GCF_000164805.1 Carlito syrichta | reverse complement strand
GGGAGCGGCCACTGCACTCCAGTCTGGGCGGCAGAGTGAGACTCCAACTCAAAATAATAATAATAATAATAATAATAATAATAATAGCCAAAGTAAGATGGCTGTCAATAAAATTTTAACAAAAGAAAAGGAAAAGACCGGGCACAGTGGCTCACAACTGTGATCCCAGCACTTTGGGAAGCCAAAGTGGAAGGACCACTTGAGCCCAGGAATTCAAGACCGGCCTGGCAACATAGCAAGACTTCACCTCTACAAAAAAATCAAAAAATTAGGCATGGTGGTGTGTGCCTGTAGCTCCGGCTACTCAGGAGGCTGAGGTAAAAGGATCACTAAGCTCAAGAGGTCAGTGCTGCTGTGAGCCATGATCCTGCCACTGCATTCCAGCCTGGGCAACAGAGTGAGACCTCGACTCAAAAGTAATAATAAAAGAAAATAACAAGTGTTGGTAAGATGAGGAGAACAGGAACCCTTGTGTGCCGCTGTTGAGAGCATAAAATGACACAGCTGCTGTGGAAACACAGTGTGGCAGTCCCTCAAAAAACTGAACATGGAATTACCATAAGTTTCAGCAATTCCACCTCTGGGTGCACACCCCCAAAAAATCAAAAGCAGGAAGGATCTCAAAGAGATACTTGTACACTCATGTTCACAGCAGCATGATTCGCAATGGCCAAAAGGTGGGAACCACCCAAGAGTCTATCAAAGGATGGCGAGATACACAAAATGTGATTTATACATACAGTGTGATAGTATTCAGTCATAAAAGGAAGGAAGTTCTGACACACACTATAGCAGGTTAACTTTGAGGATTCCATGCTAAATAGAATAAGTCAGTTGTGTCGTCATTAGAGTTAAGGTATGGAATCAACCCAAGTGTCTATCCGTGGATGAACAGACAAAGAAAACGTAAGACACATGCACATATAGCTATATAGACAGATATTTAATGTCATATTATTTATCCTTAAAAGAGAACGAAATGCTGACATTTGCTACGGCGTGGATGAACCCAGAGGACATTATACTAAGTGAAATAAGTCAGTCACAGAAACACAAATATTGCACAGTCTTACTTGTTATGTAGAATCTAAAAAGTCAAACTCACAGAAGTAGAGCATCACATACTGGCTCCCAGGGGCTAGGGGGAGGGAGAAATGGGAAGATGTTGGTCAAAGGGTATATAGTCTCAATCAGGCAGGAGAAAAAGTTCTGGAGGTCTATTGTACAGCATGGCGACTATAATAATAATGTGTTGACCTGGCGCAGTGGCTCACATCTGTAATCCCAGCACTCTGGGAGGCCGAGGCAGGTGGAGCGCTTGAGCCCAGGAGTTTGAGACCAACCTAGACAACAGAGTGAAGCCTCATTTCTTCAAAAATTAAAAAAACCAGCCAGGCATGGTGGCACGCGCCTATAGTCTCACCTACTTGGGAGGCTGAGGTGGAAGGATCACCTGAACCTAGGACATAGAGGTTGTCGTGAGCCATCATGGTCGTGATCATGCCACTACACTCCAGCCTGGGTGACAGAGTGAGATCCCAACTCAAATAATAATAACAGCTGGGCTCGGTGGCTCAGCCTGTAATCCCGCGCTTTGGGAGGCCGAGGTGAGTGG
>NW_007251321.1:282415-287781 GCF_000164805.1 Carlito syrichta | reverse complement strand
TAGGTATTGTATGCTGGAAACTTTTCAAGAGTAGATTTTAAATGTTCCCACCACAAGGAAAAAAATCTAACTATGTGAGGGGATGGATGTGTTCATTAGCTTGGTTCACATAGTTATTTCAGGATGTGATGCATATCAGAACATCATACATATACCATACAGATGTACAATTCTTATTTGTGAATTATGCCTCAATGAAGCCAGTGGGTGCAGAGTTCATAAAACTAGTCATAACACGAAAGATATCTTAAGAGCCTTTGAATACATGCTTTTCTTTTGTCTTTTTTTTTTTTTTTTTTTGAGTCAGGATCTCACTCTGCCACTCCAGTGCACCCCTATAAGAAGACTCCATGACACAGTGTGGGCATGTTGGGGTGCCCTGCTGTGTGATGCTAGCCAGTGCCCTAAAGTTCTGCCAAATCCATAAACCTCAAAAATGAGATTTATTATTATTATCATCATCAGGTCGCACTCTGTTGCCCAGGCTGGAGTGTCGTGGCAGGATCATGGCTCACCAGGATCAAATTCCTAGCTCAGGCAATCCTTTGCCTCAGTCTCCCAAGTAGCTGGGACTACAAGCGCCTGCCACCATACCCAGCTACTCTTTTTTGACTTTTTGGAGAGAGAAGATCTCACTATGTTGCCCAGGCTGGTCTCAAACTCCTGGGCTCCAGCAATCCCCCTGCCTTGACATCCCAAAGTGCTGGGATTACAGGCGTGAGCCACCATGTCCAGACTATTTTTCAAGTTTAAATCATGGATACCATATAGGTTTCTATTGGTAGAATGAAGATCCACTATGATATACATCTTTTTGCTTTAATGCAAATATGAAACTAAATTTAAAATGTATCATGTGCTCTTTTTCCATTAAAAAATAAGCCAGCTACAAAAACACAAATACCACAGGATTCCACATATACAAGGTTCCCAGAGGAACCAAATTCATAGAGACAGAAAGCAGAATGGGGGTTGCCAGGGGCGGGGGCGGAGTGGGGAGTTAGTATTTAAGGGTACAGAGTTTCCATTTGGGACGATTAAAAAGTTCTGGAGATGGATGGTGACGATGGCTGCACAGCACTAGGAATGTGCTTCACGACACTGAACTGTCCATCTAAAAATAGTTAAAATGGCAAATTTTATATCACTTATGTCTCTCCACCCCCCCCAAAATTAGCCATAGTAGCAAATATGCAATTACTGCATCTCCCCGTGTGATCCCAGGAACATGCCCAGGGGATGATGCCCTTGCCAACCTTCTGACTGGTGTTGAAAGTACCAGTTTTGCAGATGGAAACGCCAAGCTCCCAGGGGCTCCCGCCCCACCAAGAAGGTTCCCCAGGGCAGGCGTGTCAGACTCCAGAGCCTGCGTTCTCTTGGCCACTACACTGACCAGCGCCAGCTCTCTTGCAGCGCTGAGTGGTGACAAGGGGACTCTGTCTCTCACACACACACACCCCGTGTCCAGTCACAGTAGCAGCCAGGAAGCCACATGTTGCGCTGGTGACGCTCAGCCATGGGGAAGTCCACACGTAGGGGACGGCAGGGCTGGCTTTCCACGCCTCATTGGTGAGCCCCATCACGCCACCAACAGGTGGCATCCTGCCCTTGTGCTCCAACTTTCCTTGCCTGCGGTTCTGGAAAAAACAGGCTGTTTAGGGCGGATCGCTCAGAGAGGACGTTCAGGTCTTCCCTGCATAGGAGGAAAGCTCCTTGCCTTCGAGAGGCCTTGGCTCCTCATGCCTCCCCACCCACCAGTGCCCCAAGCCCCTTGGATGAAACAGCTTTGGACTTTCAGAAACCTGCATGGAGCCGGGCTCGGTGGCTCAGCCTGTAATCCCAGCACTTTGGGAGACCGAGGTGAGTGGATGGCCTGAGCCTGCGGGTTCGAGATCCGCCTGGGCAACTTGGCGAGACCTCGTCTCTACAATAAATCAAAAAATTAGCCAGGTGTGATTGCACGCGCCTGTAGTTCCAGCTACTTGGAAGGCTGAGGCGGAAGGATCTCCGGAGCCCAGCAGGTCGAGGCTGCGGTGGCCGGGAGCGGCCACTGCACTCCAGTCTGGGTGACAGAGTGAGACTCCAACTCAAGAAAAAAACAGCAACAAGAACAACAAAAAAGAAAGTCAAATATGGCATGTTCTCTCTTACACATGGGAGCTAAACCAGGGGCATGCACGGACTAGCAGAGTGGAATTATCAAAGGAGGGGGTGAGGGTTGGAAAATTACCTAGCAGTACACAGTGATCACTACTCAAGGGATGGGTTCGCTGACAGCCCAGGTTTCACCACTGCACAACACATGCACGTCAAAATGTTTTCATACCCCTGAACGTATAAAAATAACAACACAAATAAATGCTAAAAAGCAAGCAAGCTTGCTGGGAGAGAACTGCCTCTTCCGCACTCCCGGACGAGAAGGCAACACACCTTCTCTGTGCAGGAGGCCGGGAGGCCAGGCGGCCGCAGCTACCAGGAAAAGGCCGCGTCCGGCGGGTCCTGGTCATCCTGCTCCCGGTGGGACCACCCCTCCCGCTTTCCCTTCCTGGCCCTGGCCGCCAGACACGATGAGTTCCAACGGACCGGGCAGTGCCGGAATTCATCAATGGCTTGTCCTCCCTGGGAACAGCTCTCATTGATCACATCTGTTCCCAGCCCTCTGTTCCTGAGAATTCCCATGGGGACCGAGATTCACTCGCGCTGCCTTGTGGGTAGAAATAAAAACCTCCCCTAGTCCACAAAATTTCACTTTTCCCCTTCAGTCCCCTCCAGCAAGCAGTGTCCCCCCATCCCTGCCCCACCTATCCAGGGAGGAGAGGGGGAGACAGGCGCTAGGGCTTCCTCTCTCTGGAATGCAACGCTTGTAAAAGTGTGTGCACTGAGTTTCCCACCACGCATAAACACGTGCGTACGTGGGCGAGCGCCAGACGGAACACGGGACAACAGAAAGAACTGCTGCACTCCTGTGTGTGCTACAGAGACAGAATCGGAGTGGATGCTTCGCCCTCTTAGAACGTCCTCTCATGTTGCCGTGACACTGGATGAGACGTAAGATGCGGGGGCAATGTTGGTGGGCTAAGTCAAAGGCTGCAAGCGCCAAGAACACAGGGGGTCGTGGTTGTTGGCGGGCAGCTCTGGGTGGTTAAATGAAGTCAGCCGCTTGAGGGGATGAAAGACGAGGGCCCTCATACGGACAGGATGCGGTCATCAGTCCAAGGCAGGTCGCATCTGGACAGTGAGAGCAGGACCAGAGGTGGAGGAAGGCAGCTCCAGGTGAGTCGGTCTTCGCCAGCTCTCCAGTAGAAGCCACGAGGCCCGAGCGTGAAGCCTAGCTCGCAGACGTTGTGCCCTGGACAAGAAATCCATCCGTGTACCGGTGTTCAGGTTGTACACTGTCCAAGGATGCAATGCCTTGGGGCGAGGTGCTGTTTATTTATATTGTAGACATACACCAACTTGTCTGATCGTGTGAGGAGGGCACAAAGTTTCCCTGGATGAGTCCTGCAGCAGCAGGTGAAGAGGGTGAACGCGTTAGGCCATATGCTCGCCGGCGTCATGATGACCTCTCCCAGCCATGCTCTGGGAGGGACCTGCTGTCACTTCTCTTTCCTGCCAGCCCTTTCAGAAGTCCAATTCCTGCCCCCATTGACGGAACAACCTAGAACAGTTGCCTAGCTGTTGTGGTGGGCGGGAAGCAGGGAGGTGTGGTTAGGGTGCGATGTTGCTGCTGTGTGAGAGAATCAGAGGGTGGGGGCTGCCAGGGCTGCAGTCCCTGGAGCCCTGAGAGCCCCCAGGAAGAGGTGGGCCAGACCACCTTGGGCAGGTGTCCCTGTCGTGCCAACCTGAGTCATCCGAGGAAGAGGTCTCTTTTCTAATTCGTGCGAAGGCCCCTTGGGCTGGCACAGGCCTGGGCTTGGGCGAGTCCTGCTTCCCCTCCGTAGAAGGGGGGTGTCAAAGGGCAGCCTGAGGGGCTGCAGACAGACGGCCAACCCAGAGGCTGTGCTTGGATGCTTGCCGGGGGCAGTGTCGCAGAAAACGTCATTCATGATGCCCATTAAGAAAGCGAGGTTGACTGTTCACGGGGACCATCAGGACGGGACCAGCACAGCGAGGTTTTTCAGGAGGAGAGGAAGGCTGGGCTCGGCTCTGAGTTCAGTAAGGATAAGCAGAGATCCCTCGTCAGGGAGCAGGGTGGGGTCCGGATGGACAAGTCCTCAGAGGAAACTCACAGGCTGGGGACTCCTGCAAGGCCACTCAACGGGACCCTTGCTGTAGGGAGGGACCCTTGCTGTAGGGAGGGACCCTTGCTGTAGGGAGGCCAGGTGGGAAGATACCCAGGTGGGAGGCTGAGGCGTCCGATCCGACAGTAATGGGGCTGGGGGAGGCTCCCCAGAAGGAATCTTGCTAACACTGGAGTGAGTGGGCCAAGGCCAAAGCCCAAGGTTGGGGCCTTAAGGGCTTAGAGGAGCCTCCAAGAGGCGAGTCAAGGAGAGCCTTTGAGCTTTTAGGAATCACCACACTGATTTCCACAGAGGCTGTGCTAGTTTACACTCGCACCAACAGTGTAGAAGTGTTCCCTTTTCACCGCATCCTCTCTAGATCAAAAAAATGTGGTACATATACACAATGGAATATTACACAGCCATTAAAAAGAACAAAATCATGAATTTTGCAGCAACCTGGATGGAACTAGAGTTTATAATACTGAGTGATCTCTCACAGAAACAAAGATCTGAGCATCACATGTTCTCACTCATAACGGACCTCGAACAGCTACCGTAATACTCTAAGAAAAGGATTGACAGTGGCGGGAAACTATGGGGGGGCAGGGAGGGGAAGGGAGGTGAGATTAACCGTAGTCAATATCTGTCTGGGAAAGGGGGGCACACCTCCTCAACAAGGGTGCCTGCACAATGAATATTTGTATACCTAGCCCTTAACTGTACCCCACAACTTTAAAATAAAAAATACATACATTATAAAAACGAATAAATAAATAAAGGTAAATTGCCTGAAGGCAAAAATAGAAAAGAAAAGGAGAGCCTTTGCGGACAACGCGGCTGGGCCTGGGAGAAGGCAGGCCTCACGGCGGCTCCCGCCCTCACAGCTCAGCTCCTCTGCGGTGTCTGACACGCCCCCCACTCCACGCCCGGGGACAGCTCTGCCTGCCAAGTAACATCCCCTCGCGCCACCGCCGGCATCTGTTTCCCCCCAGTCAGTCCTGGCAAGCGGCAGGGCCGGCCGCCGACTGCCTGAGAACTTTCCTTGCAACGTGCGCCCGGGGGTCGCCAGAACGACCCCTGCCCAGCCCGGCGGTGACCTCACCGGGAAGGGGCCGAAGGTGGCCCCGCAGCCCCGGCACAGGG
>NW_007251321.1:278219-282395 GCF_000164805.1 Carlito syrichta | reverse complement strand
TCCTTCCTTCCTTCCTTCCTTCCTTCCTCCCTCCCTCCCTCCTTTCTTTCCTTTTCTGAGTTGGAGTCTCACTCTATCATAAAGGCTGGAGTGCAGTGGCACGCTCACGGCCACCCCAGCGTCGACTTGCTGGGCTCTGGCGATCCTTCCCCCTCAGCTTTCCAAGTAACCAGAACTACAGGCGTGTGCTACCACACCCAGCTAATTTTTAAAATTTATTTCTTGTAGAGATGAGGTCTCGCCAAGTTGCCTGGGCTGGTCTCAAATCCACAGGTTCAGGCAATTCATTTGCCTCAGCCTCCCAAAGTACTGGGATTACAGGCTGAGCCACCGAGCCCAGCCAGGGGTGGTCTTTCAAACTTTACCTCCTCCCTGCCTACCTTTAGGAATACTCAGTGTCTGTGGTTCCCATCCTTATGCCCACATATACCTAGTATTTAGCTTCTACTTATAACTGAGACATGCAGTATTCAGTTTTCTATCTCTGTGCTAATTCACTTAGAATCATGGCCTCTAGCTGTATCCACCTGGCAAAGAACATGATTCTGTTATTTTTATGGCTGTGTAGTATTTCATGGTGTGTATGCTCCACATTTTCCTTATCCAGTTCACATGGATGGGCACTTAGGTTGGTTCCATGTTTTTGCTATTGTAAATAAACATACAAGTGCAGGTGTCTTTTTGGTAGAAGAATTTATGCTCCTTTGGGTATACACCCAGTAGTGGAGTTGCTGGGTTGAATGGCAAATTTATTTTTAGTTCTTTGAGAAATCTCCAGCTGCTTTCTACAGGGTCTGAACTAGCTTACATTCCCACCAACAGTGAATGAGCATTCCCTTTTCTCCACAACCTCACCGATGTCTGTTGCTTTTTTGACTTTTTAATGGTAGCCATCCTGACTGGTGTAAAATGGTATCTCATTGTGGTTTTGGTTTGCATTTCTTTGATGATTAGTGATGTTGAACATTTTTTCACGTTTGTTGGCCATTTGTATGTCTTCCTTTGAGAAGTATCTATTCATGTCCTTTGCCCACTTTTAATGGGGTTATTTGTTTTTTTCCTTGTCAAATTGAGTTCCTTATAAATTCAAGATATTAGGTCTTTGTTGGATACATAGTTTGCAAATATTTTCTCCCATTCTGTAGGCCACCTATTTATACGTTGATGGTTTATTTTGCTGAGAAGAAGCTCTTTAGTTTGATTAGGTCCTATTTGCCAATTTTGGTTTTTGCTGTGTTTGCTTTTGAGGTCCTGGTCATGAATTCATTGCCTACAATGTTCAGAGGAGTGTCTCCTAGGCTTTCTTCAGGATTTTTTTTTTATAGTTTGTGGTCTTACATTTATGCCATTAATCCATCTTCAGTTAATTTTTTGTTTGTTTGTTTGTCTGTTTTTTGAGTCGGAGTCTCACTCTGTTGCCCAGACTGGAGTGCAGCGGCCGCTCCCGGCCACGGCAGCCTCGACCTGCTGGGCTCCGCCATCCTCCCGCCTCCGCCTTCCGGGTAGCTGGAACCACAGGCATGCACCACCACGCCGGACAATTTTTTGGATTGATTGTAGAGACGAGGCCTCGCCAAGTTGCCCGGGCTGGTCTCGAACCTGCGGGCGCAGGCGGTCCACTCGCCTCCGTCTCCCAGAGCGCTGGGATGACAGGCCGAGCCACCGGCCCCACGAGCCTTTTTCATGACCCCTTTTCCATGTCTTCCCGCCCCCGCATCAGCCTTCCTGCCCCTCCGGCCTTCCCAGGCTCCGGGCAGGTGATCAGCCGGGAGGACGCGACTCCCTGTGCCCCTCGTCAGGCCTCGAGACCACCCGTGGCCTCGCTGCTCCCAGCCCAGGCTCCGAACCCCTCAGGCGGAGCGGATGTGGCCCCACTGGCCCACTCTCTCCTTTCCTTCTGCCAGGGGTCTCCCTCCTGCCTGCTGCTTCCCCTTTAATCCAGGTATAAGGCAACCCCTCCCGCTCTAGAAAGAGCGTCCTCCGTTCTGGAATATTCCCGGCCGAAAGTTCCTTGACAGCAAGGGGTGCCTTTTCCCCACTGGCCTTGGGTTCCGGCAGCCCACAGCCCCAGCCATGTGGGAGCCGCAGCATCACCAAGGTGAACTGGGTGAATCTCGAATGAGGGGGTGGGGTGCAGGGATTGGTCCTCTGCGACAATTTTCCTGATTTTTGAAGGAATGTATGTTCACTGTGGGACACTGAGACATCACCAAAAAGCAAACAGAAGGACACAGACGCCTGGCGGCTCCTGCAAGCCCGGCATCCTGAAGCGCCCTGAAGCACAGCGCGGAGCAAGCCCTCTCCCGGGGCGCCGGGACCTGACCAGGACCTGACCAGGCCCCGAAACGTCCTCCTGTGACTCCGCCTCGCTCCGCAGACCCTGCCTGCCTCCCCAGCCGAAGGACGGCCCACGACCACATCCACAGCTCTAGCCGGAAGCCACGCGCTCCTCACCTCCACGTTGTCTGCCACAACCGAACTCATCATATCTTTGATCTACTTCCCGTATTCTCCGTCTCCCCCTCCCACAAGGTGAGCTCTGCACAGGAGGGGTTTTTGTCTGTTTTCTTCGCTGCCGTGAAACGAATCGGGTCGGGCACACGGTAGGGGCTCGAAAACCACGTGTCAAACACATGAATGAATGGGCGGATGGACAACGAAAAATTACATTCGTTCAGGGGTCCTGGTGCTCCCCCCTTCACACACATCATCTTCGTCCATCCTCACGACAGCTCTCCGAGGTGGGGGCTATTCGCCTCGTTTTACACATTTGAGGAAGTCCCCTGAACCCCAAGGGCACCGAGGCTGGGCGGGTGCAGTTTTGTCCAGCACGAGTCCCTGCGTAGGGTAGAATAAAGGAAGGACCCAGCCTCAACTGGCCGCAGTGCTAAGCTTAGTCTGATGTCACCATCAGCTCCCACCCCCTCCCCTCCTAGTCTCTGTCCTCACCTTGACCACCTGTCAAACGCCACCTCCTCCACGATGCTCTTCCTGACCCTACAAGCAGGCCCTTGGGCTTTTTGTCACTTTTAAAATTTAACCTCAGCCGGGCTCGGTGGTTCAGCCTGTAATCCTGCGCCTTGGGAGGCTGAGGTGAGTGGATTGCCTGAGCCCGCGGGTTCAAGACCCGCCTGGGCAACTTGGCGAGACCTCATCTCTATCAATCAATAAATAAAAAAAAAATGAGCCGGGCCTGGTAGCGCGTGCCTGAAGTTCCAGCTACTTGGAAGGCTGAGGCAGAAGGACCGCCAGAGCCCAGCAGGTTGAGGCTGCGGTGGCCAGGAGCACCCACTGCACTCCAGTCTGGGCAACAGAGTGAGACTCCAACTCAAAAAATAAAATAAAATAAAATAAAATAAAATTTAACCTGTCATTACATTCACACCTATCTCCTACTACTTTAGGGAATTCTTGAGGACACGATACATGGTTCGAATCCCGGCCTGAGCACATGCTGCGTCTTACAAATACTGAAGTGGAATAAACTTTTGCTAAACAAAGGAAGAGAGTCCTGGCGCTGTGGCTCACACCCATAATCCCAGCACTTTGGGAGGCAGAGGCGAGAGGACTGCCTGAGCCCAGCGGTCCAAGACCAGCCTGGGCAACACAGTGAGACTTCGTCTCTACAGAAATAAAAAAAATTAGCCGGGCATGGTGGCACATGCCTGTGGTTCCAGTTACTTGGAAGGCTGAGGCGGAAGGATCGCCTGAGCCCAGATCGAGGCTGCAGTGGCCATGAGTGTGCCACTGCCCTCCAGTCTGGGTGACAGACTGACACTCCAACGAAAAAAACCCACAAAAGACAAAGGAAGATAAAGAAGATAGCTTGAACATCATTTAGTCTGTGTCCTGTCGTGCTTGTGGCAAAACTGGTGCCCTTGGCTGGATGGCCACCTTCATCCCCCTGACTTATTGCCTTCCCATGAACCATTCTAGAATATTCCAGAACCAAAAGTTCCTTGACAGCAAGGGTTGACTTTTCCCCTTCGAGTTGTGTTCCGACAGCCTGAGCTCTGCGGGAGGGGCAGCATCTTTAAGAAGAATTGGGTGAGCCGGGCTCGGTGGCTCAGCCTGTCATCCCGCGCTTTGGAAGGCCGAGGTAAGTGGATTGCCTGAGCCCGCGGGTTCGAGACCCGCCTGGGCAACTTGGCGAGGCTTCATCTCTACAATAAATCA
>NW_007251321.1:275262-278193 GCF_000164805.1 Carlito syrichta | reverse complement strand
GCCACTGCACTCCAGTCTGGGCGACAGAGTGAGACTCCAACTCAAAAAAAAATAGAAGAATTGGGTGGATCTTGAAGTGGGAGGAGGGGAGAGTCAGTGTTCTGCGAGCTTTTTCCTGATTTTGAAAGGAATGTAAGTTCACTGTGGGACATTTCGACATCACAGAAAAGTAAGCAGAAGAAAACATAAGTCCCTTGCCGTTCCTTCAAGCCCATCCCCTGAACTAGGCACCGGCAGTGATGTCCTGGCGGGGCACTGCTGACCACGGTCTGCACCTGGGGAGTGCACAGATAAGGCCACAGGCACCCAGTGGTCCTGAAGACAGCTGGCTTTCCACTGTCTGCTGAGCAAGATTTCTGCCACAGGAGACGGAAGCATCCCTGCAGGAGGCCTGAGTTTCAAAATACAGGGTTTTACTCGACAGTCTGAGGAACACTGAGGCCAACAGACTAGCAGACCATCGTCTTTGACACGACAGGGCGTCAGTCACGTTCCTGGAGGGGGGATAGGACACACCACGGGGGGCTGCGTGGGAAAGCACAGGGCTGGGTCAGGAAGCAAGGGGCACATGGGCGACAGCCTTTACTGGGGCTTCTGCAGGAAAGAGCAGGTGGGGCAGGTGAGCCAGCTCAGGACTGGCGAGTGTGGACTGTTTCATGCTTTCCGGGGACCCGGCCTCCCCAGTGGTGGGGTACCTGACCCTGGGGTGAGGAGGGCTGGTGGAGAGTGGCCCAGGGGGTGAGAGCCTGATAGAGAAGGTGGTTGGGGTGTGGGTTTGCATTTGACAAGTGCACCTGTGGGTGGGTCGTTTGCTCTCTCCAGGAGTGGCCAGTCTGGACGGGCCAGCCCTCCGGGTTCAGCAAGGTCCCAGATGTCAGAGCACCAGGATGTAGACAGACGATCGAGGCAGCCGGATGGGGGAGGACGTGCTCCCTGGCTCCAGGGCTGGCTCATCACACCGGGCCTGGAGCTAACACGTCTCCAAGAAAACGCTCCCATGGGCCCTCATGCCAGGGCCAGGCCTGTGCTAGTCCACATGCCTGATCACGTCCTCAGACCAATGCTGGGAGGAGTCAGAGGCTCAGAGACGGGAAGGGGCTCACCCTGTGCGTGCCACACAGTGCATGGCAAGGCTGGGTTCAAACCCAGGGCTAGGTCTTGTAGCAGCGATAAGTCCGACAGCCCATGCCCAGGGTCCCTCTGTGGACTCTTCCAGGAGGGGGCCTGGCAGTGTAGCCAGCCCAAGTGCTCCGTCTTCCAAACGAGGTGATCCCTGCCAGGACATCGCTGCCAGTGCCTAGCTCAGGTGATGGGGACGGCTCCTGGAGCGCAGCTTGTGGTCTAGATTCCCAGGATTGCCCTCTGGGTGCTCTTCCCATCACTGTCATTTACCAGAATTTTTTATTTTATTAATGCAAAACTGGTCACTATCACCATTTTCCCAGTTTTCATTCCAGTAGAAAAACCCAACCCCTTGTCCCTACCGCTGTAAGAAAGCACCGAGAACCCCCCAACCCGGATGGATACCGGATTTTAAAGAATCAGGTCAAGCAACCAAGATCCTTGGGTTCGAATGGACTCAGCTCTGATTAAATCTGCATCTGGGTGAACTGAACCTCATGTCTCCAGGGAAGGGGGAAGGAGTGAGACTGAAGGCATGTGGAAAGCCAGCCAGAAGCCTTGGTGTCAGGCAGGACCAGAGCCAGTGGGGACAGGGACAGGGCGGGGCAGGCCGGGGTCACAGAGTTGGAGGAAAAAAAACCTGGGGCAGATTTTGCCCACTTAAGGCACAGAGCCGTTCTCCAGCCGGACCACGAGTTTTCAGATGCCTCTGCCTTTGTACAAGCTGCTGTCTCCACCCTGCAAAGCCCCTCTCACCTCAGGGGCTCCTCCCAGCCCTCAACACCCAGGAGAACTGTTCCCTCCTCTGTGGAGCTGCATGGACCCCCCCACTATCATGGAGGAAGAGGGGAGAACCCACTATGCCCTCCATGTGTCCTGTCTGTCCTCTAGGATGGACTTTAGCAAGGGACACAGTCGGGGTAATTCAAACAACTGCGCTACCATCTAGCACCAACTACTGCGTGCCAGTCACTTAACACACATTGTTCTTAATCCAAGCAACCTCCCCGTGAGGTAGCCGGAATCATCTCCGCTCAGCAGAAGAGAAAACTGCAGCTGAGAGAGCTGAGGGAACCCACCCAGAGTCCTTCCACCAGCCAGTGAGGCACAGGCAGGGTTTCACCCAGCTTTGCTTGAGTTCCCTGTCCATGGTCTGCCCAGGCTGCCAAACTGCCTGGCCTCCTGTCTAGATGGAAGACCTCAGAAGACAGGAGTTCTGGCTCATCCCCCGGTGCTCCTCCGGGCTCCCACAGTGTCAGCACTCTGCCAATGCACCCCGACACACTGAAGAGCCACTCCCTATTGACTTCAGCATGGGGCAGGCAGAGCCCAGCTCTGTCCCGAGACATGACAAATCTTCCTTCTTTCTTTCTTTCCTTCCTTCCTGCCCTCCCTCCCTCCTTCCTTCCTTGAGATGGGGTCTCGATCTTTTCCCCAGGCTGACGGGCCGTGGTGCCTCGACCTTCCAGGCTCAAGGGATCCTGCCTCAGCCTCCCGAGTATCTGGGACCACGGGCACGTGCCACAAACGCCAGGCTGATTTTTTAAAATTTACGTGGAAACGGGGGCCTGGCTATGGTGCGCAGGCTGGTCTCGCACTCCTGGCCTCTAGCGATCCCCCCGCCTCACCCTCCCAAGGCGCAGGGCTCACAGACGCCGTGCCCCGGCGCTGGCCAGAGCATAACCACTGTCCAATGCACGAATGATGGAACTGAACAGACCGCGCGCGGCGAAGGCCGTCTACCCCCAGGGAGCTCGAGGAGGGCCCGCCCGGACCCCCACGGCGCGCGACGCGGCCAGCTCGCCCCCC
>NW_007251321.1:272981-274975 GCF_000164805.1 Carlito syrichta | reverse complement strand
CCTCCCCGCGCCCACCCTCGCTCCTCCGCGCAACTCCCCGCCACCCCCTCCAACCAGCCGTGCGACCCCAGCCCAAGCGCGGCCCGCGGGGACACAGCATCCGTAAGACCAGGACGCGTTAGAGGCGAAGCCGCGTAGCACGGGGGCGCCTCAAAAAACGGACCCTCCTGTGGAATCCCCCCTGGTGACAGGAGGGGCTTAAGCGTTTTGTTTTCATTATTTTTATTTTTTGAGTCGAGGTCTCACTCTGTCGCCCAGGCTGGAGTGCAGTGGCGCAACCACAGCCTCCAACTCCTGGGTTCAAGCAATTCTCCCGTCTCAGCCCCCCAAAGTGCTGGGATTCCAGGCATGAGCCACCACACCCAGCCTTTTATAAGATGTTCTCCAGCCCAATGTCTCACCCAACTCAGGGGATGCTCCTTTTTGACAGTGGCAAGACAGGTGACAGGTGACATCTAGATTTAAATTCACTTAGAGGAAAAAAATCCATTTACAGAAAAACTTCTGATATGAGTGCATTTCTGGTGTTACCATTTTTACGGGGTCCAGGGGGGCGGGTGGTATCCGAGCTTAGGGAGGGTGGGGGGTGGAGATAAAGGACAATGACCCAAGTTCTCATCTCAGGGGTGCTAGCTTCTGTCCCTCAGGTGAAGGGTGACATTCGGGCTCCAGGATGTGATGGCTGAGAGCCAGGCTTTGGGGAGACAGCCAGTGCGGGAGGGTTGAGCCAGCAGCCCTGCTCCCCCTCCCTCCCTCCTCAGGCCTCCCTGCCTCCCGCCCCCAGGTCTCAGCTGCAAACCTTCCCTCGATGACACCTGGACCTAGAGCTCCTGCTTCCTCTGCAGCGCTGCAGGGCCTCCCCGGTGCCACCAGATGGGAGCTGGGGGTGCTCCCAGTACACACACATGCACAGTCCTGGAAAACTCCAACTCGACTCTCCGATGCCCAGTGGGCTTGTTTCTATGTGATTATTGGTCTGTTTTGTTTCCTTCCTGGATACAAGGAATTAAGAGGTCACAAAGTGCCAACAAACAGGAGGGCACACTTCCTGCCCACCAGAGAGCTCACATTCTAGAAGGGGAAGAGAGACTGGGCAGGAAACCACCGCTATTCAATGCCCACCTGCTGTGTGCCACGCACTAAGTCTGGTGTTCCTCTGGCAATCCATTCAATGCGTATTTACTATATCCTGCAATGTGCTGGGCTCTGTGGGTGGAGCAGAGAACAAGTTTTGTAGACGAGGAAAGACAATTAAAATAATAACCATAATAATACCTGTGCCATAAGAGAAATGCCTCTTTTATTTACTTTTTGCGGCGGGGTCCTATCTGTCATCCAGGCTGGAGCACAATGGCATGATCACGGCTCACTCCAGCCTCAAACTCCTGGGCTCGGGCAACCCTTTTGCCTCAGCCTCCTGAGTGGCTGGGCCTACAGGCATGCACCACCACGCCTGGCTAATCTTTTGACTTCTTGTAGATATGAGGTCTCAAACTCCTGGGCTCAAGCAGTCCTCCCACCTCAGCCTCCCAAGGTGCTGGGATTACAGACATGAACCACTGCACCTAGCTAAGAAATCTCTCTTTTAATCCTGAGACCAACTCTGAGCAATAAATACCATTATCCCCATTTTACAGATAATATCTCAAAGAGGAAAACAACTTGCCCAGGCTCTCCAGGGCAGGGTTTGGAGCCCGGCCCCAAGCCTGTGTGCTGATGGGGATGTCCACCTAGAAAAGGGGGTTGGAGATGGCCTGTCTTTCGGGTCTAGACTGGCACAGCGAGGTCACAGAACCATGGCCAAATCTGGCCCCAGGGCAGGTGAGGATTCCTGCTGGGGCCGAGACAGCGTGGAGAGCCCCGTTTTTGAAAGTCGGAACCAGTAAAAACGGGAACAGGCACTTTGAGTAGAAGCGAATGTCTGACCATCGCAAAGGGCAGAAGCACAGGCCCGTCTGAGCCACCCTAGGGTCTGGGTGAGTCTCCCCGGGCGC
>NW_007251321.1:197088-272189 GCF_000164805.1 Carlito syrichta | reverse complement strand
CGTGGGGCTGTAAACCCCACACGTGCAGACCCCACGCCTCCAGGCCGGTCGGGGGCCCCGCCGCATCGCCTCCCTCGCTTGCTGCCGGGTCCAGCCCCGGGCCCAGCCCGGGCCCAAGGAAACGGCGACTGGCTGGCCGATTCAGCGCGCTCCGGGCTCAGCTGCTCGCCAAAGCCCTTTCTCTGGATCCTTCAAATGAGCAGAGCATCCCGCAACAGTAAACATCATTACCCGTAATGGGAGCCGGGCTTAGTTTGAGAACAAGCGCTTTTTGAAATACTGTGCACCAACAGCTGTGTGCTCATTCCAAACTGCGCCCCCACCCCGCGAGCCAGCCCGGGCTCCCGGACCCCTGGGCGGTCGACGCGGCTGTGTGCCTGAATTCCAGCCACTGGGAAGCCAGCGGAAGCAGCCTCCCCTCCAGACCTCGTGCCAAGCTGCGCCGTGACTTCGCTATCCTCCTTCTCCACGCACTGGCTAGGAGGGAAGGACCCACCCGCCGCGGAGACGCAGGATGGGGTCGCCTGGCTTCTTGAATCCCCGCCTGGGAGGCCGCCCACAAAGTAATTACCCCTATTGGCCGCCCAGATGGACAAGTTTAAACCCTGTGAAGGACGGCGGCAATGGCTTACGCCTGTAGTCCCAGTACTTTGGGAGAGGAGGCAGGATGGCTTGGGGCAAAGACAAGCCTGGGCAACACAGTGAGACCCCATCTCTACCAAAAATAAATAAGTTGGCCAAGCACAGTGGTGCGCATCTGTAGTCCCAGCTACCCAGGAGGCTAAGTCAAGGGGATTGCTTGAGCCCGGGAGGTTGAGGTCGCAGTGAGCTGTGATTGCACTACCGCACTCCAGCCTGGGTGACAAGAGCCAGGCCCTGCACACCCCCCGAAAAAATCCCATTAAGCCACTGAGATTGTGGCGTCGACCTATTACACATCCAGCACTAGCCTAAGACAACACTCCCTATGCGCCAGGCTTGATGGATAAGTGCAGGTCAGGGTCAAATCTGCATATGTGGTGCAGATACTGAGAGCATCCACAGAGACCAGGGGTTCTGAGAGTTCCTATTCAACTTGGCTCTGTAAAAAATTTTGGAGCAAAGCTGGGTTCAGTGGCTCAGCCTGTAATCCCAAGCTTTGGGAGGCAAGGTGAGTGATTTGCCTGAGCCCGCAGGTTCGAGACCCGCCTGGGCAACTTGGTGAGATCTCATCTCTACAGTAAAGCAAAAATGAGCCAGGCGTGGTAGCACGCGCCTGTAGTTCCAGCTACTTGGAAGGCTGAGGCGGAAGGATCGCCAGACCCCAGCAGGTGGAGGCTGTAGTGGTCAGGAGTGGCCACTGCACTCCAGTCTGGGTGACAGAGTGAGACTCTAACTCAAAAAAAAAAAATTTTTTTGGAGTGACCAGGCTGGGCAAATTGGCAAGACCTCATCTCGCCAATAAATCAAAAATTAGCCGGGCGTGGTAGCACATGCCTGCAGTTCCAGCTCTTGGAAGGCTGAGGCAGAAGGATCACCGGAGCCCAGTCAGGGGTGGCTGTGAGCATGCCACTGCACTCCAGTCGGGGCCACAGAGTGAAACTCCAACTCAAGATAAATACATAAATAAATAAAATAAAGTTGTCTCTGCAGGCCAAGCTATCTAAGCTACAGCCAAGAGAATGACAGAGGAATTTTTGATGGTCGACCTAGTAAATAAGGCGATTAAGAACATGATCCTGCTGGGCATGGTGGCTCACGCCTGTAGTCCCAGCACTTTGGGAGGCGGAGGCAACAGGACTGCCTGAGCCCAGGGGTTCGAGACCATCCGAGGCAACTTGGCAAGACCTTGTCTCTACAATAAATCAAAAATTAGCCAGGCATGGTAGCGCATGCCTGTCGTTCTGGCTACTTGGAAGGCTAAGGCAGAAGGATCGCCGGAGCCCAGCTGGTCAACAATGTGGTGGCCGGGAGTGTGCCACTGCACTCCAAACTGGACGACGGAGTGAGACTCCAACTCAAAAAAAAAAAAAATTATTTTTGGAGCACTCTCCTCCCCGCAAACCTTTCCCTGCCTGCAGCTTGGACCTGGCCACAGACACCCTCCATGCACCTCTCAGCAACGCTCCCCTCAGTGGCTATTCTGTGGGACACTGGGATTGAACCGATGGCCTCAGGAGTTTTTTTCAGTCAGAGATGGAGTAAATGCATCTCTTTCTCTTCAGGCTTTTTCCTCGAGCTGATAATTTCCCTTAGTCTTCTGAACTTGTTGTCAGGTCTGACAGAAGCTTACTGAGCGCTTTGTCCCCCGCCCTTCCCACCCTTCATTTTCCTTCTGCAGCTCTCTTTTATGTCAGCATCCATTTCCACCGCGTTGGGGGTTCCATCTCTTCCACGCATCCTACGCTGCCTTGCCAAGTCCTTCAGTCTCGCTCTGCGCTGCCCCGTTTCCTGTTTCTTTTCCAATAAATGGTGTCCTCCATCCTTCGCGCCTCTCCTTCCTTCCGGGCCACAGCTCTGCTTCTTCTCCGAGACACGCTTCCTTTCTGCGAATCTCTCAGTGGGAAAGAGAGGCAAGCGCCTTCCTTTCTCACCTTGCCCATCTCTATCTGTCAAGGCCCCACGTGGACAGCAAACCACGACCCTCCTTTTAACTGGCGGTTGCCATACCGGCTCTTCGAGCCCGCGTGGCGGGAGCCCGTTGTCTTCCGATCACGTCCTGATCGCTTATCACGCTGAGGGTAAGAAAAGCCCCACCAGCTTCTTAAAGGAAAGGGAGCAGAGTGACGAGAGAAAGAAAACACAGCCCTTAGTCAAAGCATGCTGCAAGAATTACCTTTGACTGGTTCTCCACGTTTCCCTCCTCAAATGTTCCACCTTCTGCCGTCTTAGCAGGTCCAATCACCTTCTAACACAGTTTCTTACACATTTCAAATCCGTGCATACTCTCTTCCTTCCTTCCCTTTTGCCTCCAGGTATTTGTAATTCATCCACTCCCAAAAAAGAAGGGTGACAGCTCACAATGAAAGAAACAGACATGATGAAATAACTTATAACACGAAAGAATTTGAGCCAGGAAGGGACAAGCTCCCAGGAGCGACATCATAGACTAAGGATAATTACTGTCATGGGCATACAACGAAGCCCTTAGCTTCAATGCACATACAGTTAAAGACAAAGCAAGAAAAAGGAAAAAAAAGACATGACAAAGATCTTAATGGCTAATGTTAGACAGCAACTATACATGACTGTACTCTTTGTCACGCTCCTAGCAAAGTCTTTGAAATACTTTAAAAATATTTCTTTACATCCTGTCTGTTGCTAAAAGGATATGACACAGCGTAAAATTAAAAAAATCATTACCACACAATAGACATGCTACATGAGGACGAGTGTGTGAAAGAAAGGATAATTGCAACTTTCTTTTAAAAGGCAAGACCCAAGGGAATGAACGCAATCGATGGTAGAACTTAGCTCTGAGCTTCCCAGCACCCGTGGCAAAGAAGGAAATGGGGAGACCACAGAGATGAATTTTCAAACCACAGTTGCAGAGATGATGACTTCCTAACGGTGAACTATGAGAGGAAGTTGTCTCGGGGGTCTTGTCCGTTCCCTATTTTTTCAGAAAGACATTTCCAAGGCTTCTATCACATATTCCTCAAAATGCTTGGCCGGCTCCACAGCCCAGTGGCTTTGTCCTATGACCCAGCTCTCTGCCTGCCCTGAGGACACTGCTTTTCCCTCTGACACAGTGTTTCCCAGGCATCTGGGCACCATAACCGCGTAGGCATCACATCAGCCACGCCAATTGCGGTCTCGTCTACTTACTTTTTCCTTCTACTCGACATGCATTTCTACTTAATAAATTTAGTACTCTCCTAGGAAATCCCAGCTTTGGCATGCTGATGGGCTCGGGGAGTGTTTTTACTCCCTCCTGGCTTGTAAATGGCTTCCTCCTTCCTCACGTGCCACTTGAATTCCGTCTTTCCCTCCAAGACCAGTTCAAGCCCACCCCCTCCAGGGAGCCTTTCCTGATAACTCGACCTGGAAGCTGGGCCGTCCTCCACGGACCCTGCAGTCACTGGCTTGCTCCTGCCATCTGACTCCACAGCACCTGTCCTCAAACAGACCATGGGCTCTTGTATATACTTCCCAGCAACTATGCACGTTGCAGGTACCCCATAAACGTGGCAACGCGGCCAGGCTGAGCACTGACTGCACGCCCAGGAGGCCTGGAATCTTGGGTAAGTCCGTCTTCAAGCCTCAGCTTATCCAGCTGTAACATGACAAAGGGGCGTGAAGGGAGAGGTGCCTTTGTATTCTCCGAGGTCCCTGCCATCTTGAACGCCCGCTTTCTTCCGCGTCCCCCTTACACAGCCTGACTTGGGCTTTTCCGGAGGCTAGCCTTCTCCCTCCAGGGGGTTGTGCCCTTAGTCAGCAGCCCTTCCTGTCTCTGAAGGAGCCCTCCCCGTGCCTGTCTCTGCTCAGGGCAGGCACATCCCACTGCCCGGGCAGCCTTCCACGCCCTTGCTTCTCCCCAGTTGCCCGTTCTGTGTACTCTTAACCTCCATTTCCCTCTGCTCAACTTCTCTGCCTCCCACAATTAATTAACGAATGGAGTCAGGGTCTCGCTTTGTCACCCAGGCTGGAGCACAGTGGCACGATCACGGGCCCCTCCCGGGCTCGGGAGCTCCTTCCTCCTCAGCCTCCCGAGTTTCTGGGACTAGAGGGATGCACCACCATGCCTGGCTAATTTTTAAAATTTTTTTGGTAGAGACGGGGTCTCGCTATATTGCCCAGGCTGGTCTTGAACTCCTGGGCTCCAGCAATCCTCCCGCCTCAGCCTCCCAGAGTGCTGGGATTACAGGTGTGAGCCGCTGTGCCCAGCCACGCCTCCCACCATTTCCCTGCATCTTCGGGAATACACTGAAATATCTGTCCTTGTCTAAATCTCTAGTCTCTTCCTGGCTTTGGATGTGAGCCACTGAGTCCTGGGCTGTACGGTGACAGACACCCTCTACTGGTGTCACAGTTCTCCCTTCTGGCAGGCTCTGCATTTCTGGGGATGTGGCTGAACCTCTCTGAGCCTGTTTCCATATCTACCCAATAGGGATGGCACCTGCCAGGCCATCTCAAAGTTCCCAAACAAGACCATGCGGTCGCAAGTGTGGTCGGCAGCGCCTCTCCCCTCCGACTCCTTGCACCTTCCGGGACCGGCGCACGTCAGCCCCAACCCCGTGGTCTGCTCGACTAGCCAAGGAGGCCAGCCCTGGGAAGCACTTTCCCTCCAATGCATAAGCACAGCACTTCAGTGTTCATAAACCACTTTTTCCCACACTGTCCTTGGAGGCATTACAATCACTGCGGTCATTTTTCAGGTGAAAGGTTGAGGCCCAGAGAGGCCCACCCCACACAGGCATCCAGATCTTCAAAATCCAGATCTCACCCTCCGCACACCCAATTGGGTGAGGGAGGGCTTGGGAGGCACAGCGGAGTGACAGGTGTCGGCAGGCGGCCGTCTCCAGAGCCTCCACTCCCGTCCTTCGGCACCAAGGGACAGGAGCGGCTGTCACCCCCCGCCCAGGGCTCTCTCCCGCTGCAGTGGAGACGGGGCTTCACATGTGCGTGCGGAAGCTCCAAGGTGGGGGTCTGCTGGGAAGGGTGAACGCCGAGGCCTCAGGCTGGGCTGAGTATGGGGACAGGGCTGTGCGGCACTGCTGCTTCTCTTGCCACAGAGGCCCCTGTAGGCTGAGGCTTAGGCCACAGACAGCTCAGAGGCTGCAGCAGGGGGTGGTGGAGAGAGGAGACCGTCTGGTAGGCGTCTGAGTCACTCTGGCTGAGGAGGTGGCTCTGAGTCTCCCAGCAGGGACAGGGGCGGCAGCCTGGGGCAGCAGCTCCACCCTCTACCATCATCCTGCACATCTGGCTTGAACTTGCATCCGTCCTCAAATCCCAGATTCCTGGCCCAGTCACCGTGGCAGCCTGGGCAGAGTCGCCACCTAGGCGATCGTGACCCATCCGCTCTCCTCTGGGCATCAGCGTCCCCTTCTAACATCCAGTGTTAAACCACGTGGGGTCTAGTGGCTCCTGTCTAGAATCCCAGCACTTTGGGAGGCTGAGGCAGGAGGACTGCTTGAGGCCAAGAGTTTGAGACGAGCCTGGATAAGACAGCAAGATCCTATCTCTGCAAAAACTTTTTATTTATTATTTGTTTATTATTATTTTTAGTTGGAGTCTCACTCTGTCATCCAGACTAGAGTGCAGCGGCACGCTCCCGGCCACCGCAGCCTCGACCTGCTGGGCTCCGGTGATCCTTCCGCCTCAGCCTTCCAAGGAGCCGGAACTATAGGCATGTGCTACCAATGCCCGGCTAATTTTTTATTGTAGAGACGAGGTCTTGCCAAGTTGCCCGGGTGGGTCTCGAACCCGTGGGCTCAGGCAATTCACTCACCTCAGCCTCCCAAGGTGCGGGATGACAGGCTGAGCCACCGAGCCCAGCTTAGAATTTGTTTCTTTAAAAAAAGGGAGTGGGGAGGAGCTTGAACTGGACAATCTCTGAGTAGTCCCTTTGAACACTAACATGCTATGATTCTAAACTTATAAAATATTGGTTATTGCCATGTCCAACACAGTGAAACACAGTCTATCTTAGATATGGCCCAAGCAATTCACAGACAAGTCTCCCCAGGTGAAAAATTCACCCCCACCCTCTCTTCCATGCTCTTCCTCTTATGAGCTTCCTGGGATAGGAACGCTTGATGGTGTGTCAACGGTCAGTGTCCTCTTCCTCCTGGGCTTTGTCCCCCAGCTTCCCCGCTGCTGGATGTGGCCGTGACAGGTCCAGAGAATGGGAGAGGAGTTCCTGCCACTTCCAGACAAGGCATTTTAAGAGGGAGATGCCTGGCTGGGTGGGGTGGCTCACGCCTATAATCCCAGCACTTTGGGAGGCCGAGGTGAGAGGACTGCCTGACCCCACAGGTTCAAGACCAGCCTGGGCAACTTGGTGAAACCTCATCTCTACAGTAAATCAAAAAATTAGCTGGGCATGGTGTTGCATGCCTGTAGTTCCAGCTACTTGGAAGGCTGAGGCAGAAGGATCCCCTGAGCCCAGCAGGTGGAGGCTGCGGTGGCTGTGAGTGTGCCGCTCCCCTCCAGTCTGAGTGACAGAGTGAGACTCCAACTCAAAAAAAAAAAAAAGTGGAAGCCCCTCACTAACCCTTGCCCCATCTGCCAGCTGGATGCTGATGCCAGGATGGCAGGGATGGCACAGGCTTGGGCTCCTCTGCTGATGGAGGACAGCTACCCGCCAAGCCAGAACACAGGACGGCTATGGGGCTGGGCCACTGAGGTGGTGGAGTCTGCTTGTCCCTGCAGCTGCTCTGCGCTCACTGACTCGTGATCACATGACGCACCTATGAGCCTGCACAGCGAGGGTGCTGGGTTTGTCTGTCAGCTGCTTGTCTGCCTCCTGTGCTGGGTTCTGGGCTCCTTGAGGTTCAGGGTCACCTCTGACTTCTCCTCGTGTCTCCAGGTTTGTTGACTTGGAAAAAATGTGGCGCTCTGACCAGCCTCCTCCAGTCCACCTGCTACGTGTGGCCCTAGAGTGGAAGGCTGAGTGCCCAGGGGCTAGCCTTGACCTGCCAGGAGGGACCTCCCAGCTCCATCATCTCAGACTGTCAGAGATAACAGATCCCTGGTGATCACCTCCGCCAGAGGAAGCCTGGGGGTGACTGTGATCATCCCACGACTGAGTGAGGACATCCCTGGCTCACGGAGGGCTGGACACTGCTCGGTGAACACCAGCCTCCCCCAGGAAGGACTGCCCTGCCCAGATGCCATTAGTGCCCTGACACCGATGCTTGCAACGCTGACACTTCTTGCACCATTTCCCATTTCTTCTGCCCTCCCTGCCCTGCCATCCACTAAAGTCCTTCCTCTCCCGGCCTGCTCCCCACCCACACAATGAATTCCTCTCCCTCTCTCCTCTGCAGGAGGAGACTTCCTCTCCTTGCTGCGGCTAGGCAGGGTCCTGGCACCCACACACCTGCGTGAGCAGCCTGGCCTCTCTCCTCTGCACGAAGACCACCCACCCTGTCCTTCCCCAGAGAAAGACCTCCCAGTACAGGACACTGCTCCCAGCTTGTAGGGAGCTGGAATTCCACAGGAGCGCTGGCTCCTACAGCCTGTCCACAGCCAGCTGGGTGCCTGTGCACTAATACCCACATGGGCTCCCATCAGCCAACAGACCAGCCCTGGCGAAGGCAGGCCCTGCTCTCTGGTCGTTCCCTCGATGCACACACAACAGCGTGCGTCAGATCCCTGGGTGCCCACCACACTGGCAATAACGATGGCTTCCTTTAGAAAGGCACCTGCGGGCTAGGTCGCCTCCTGCCTGATCCACTCTCATGCCTACTTTCTCCCATCTGCCACCCACCCTGGGCTGCCCCTTTCCAATGGGGTCATCTTCCCATGCGTCCGTGCCCAGCCGGACCGTGGGGGCCCGAAACGTGGCTGCCCTAGAAGGACGACTGTTGGGCCTTCCGGGTGGGTCTCCCTGACCCGACAGCAGGGTTGAGAGCCACGCCACAGTCACTGTCACCAAGCCGGGCACCCCAGCATGCAGCCCCAGGGTCCTCCTTCGGGGGACAAAGAGTAGAGGCCCCAGGGTCTTTGATGAGGCGGGTGGGCCCTACTCTCTGGCCTGAAAGGGTGGGCTTGGAGGAACCCGCGCTGCCCTTGGCCTCACAGCAGCTCTGGCTTCCCTTTCCACCCAGGCCCATCTCCCAGAGGAGGGAGCCAGTCCTCCCAGCCTTCCCGACTCTGCCCGTGTGCGTCTGGAAGCAGTGTCAACAGATCTCAGGGTCACACAGGCATCACGCACAGTGTGTTCTCTGTCCCCACTCCCTCTGATGACTCTCACGAAAAGCTGTTCCCCAAATCCCGGTACCATCTTCCCCAGCTCCCATGCGGAACAGAGGAGACCGCCCCAAAGTGTCCTCAGCTCATGGACAGTTCCCAAAGAGGGTTCCGGAGAGGACCACTGAGAAACGCAGCAAAGGGGAGGTGGCCAGGGCTCTGGGGTGGGAAGGGCCTCCTCCCAGAGCCTTCAAGGCCCTGATGTGCACTTGGGTTTCCAAGAAGGGCCTGGGGCGTCAGGGGCACCCCAGACTCACTGGGAGGCTGACCTTCAGGACACGAGAAGCCCTAGGAAGACACTGTGGGAAGGGCTGTCTGAGCCCACCTTGGGACTTTTCGGCCTTTCAGAAGGGCCTTAACTTCTGCCTTTCTGAGGACTTTCCCAAGCAGTAGCTCCTGAAAGGGTCCTTCTGAAGTCAAGTCATGGATGAGGGAGCATCCCTCCTCCCCCTGGTCCCAAGCTCCAGCTTCCAGCTCCCGGACACGGGAACCCCGGCGGCACAGACGTGGAAGAGATGAAGACAGGATCCACGGGACTGGGCGAGAGTCAGCTCTCAGGGTGAGGTGTCTAGGAGCTCCATGACCGTCAGCCACTCATCCACTTGCCCTGTGTCTCGGTTTACAATTTTGTAGAATATGGATGCTGCTCACGCCTTGTAAATCCCCAAGGATATGTTTAGGGAGAATGCAGAGGCTGGCTATCAGTACACTTCACTGGAAAAAAGTATCCCCTCAGTGACTCTAAGGCACTTATTTGTTTATTTTTGGGGGGTGGGATTTCACATATGTGGGCAGGAACCAGACACTCTGAAGATACAGGCTTATTTTTAAGTGAAGTGAGAAGATCAGAGAGGGGCAAGTTGGGGTGGTGGTGATTGCGGCTAAAAAGCAAAATGAAACAGCAGGCCATGAGTGAGCAGGCTCTCCCAGGACTGGTCCCTAAGCTAGTCTTATCCTAAAACACGCCAGTACCTCATGACGAGACCCCAAAGGGAGAAACAGCAAACCAATACGGGGCCCAAGTCAGGTTGAGCCTCAAGAAGGATGTGTAAGGTGACCTGTCATCCTCTCTCCGTGGAGAAATCCATGGAAGTGTCCTCTCTATTAAGGTCACAGGGTATCTGCCCTACCTTTCTTAATATCATGTCCACTAAATACATGCTTTATGACAAAAAAAACAAAAAATCAGATGACATACAGACCTCTAAAAACCTTAAAATCTAGAAGGATAAGATAAAAACACAGTCAAAATAAATACAGAGGATATACTCAATTTTTTTTGGAGTTAGCATCTCACTCTGTCACCCAGGCTGAAGTGCAGTGGCACAATCACAGCTCACTGCAGCCTCAATTTCCTGGGCTTGAGCTCCCTCCTCAGCCTCCTGAGTAGCTGGGATTACATATGCGTGCCACCACACTTGGCTCATTTTTTTACTTTTATTTTTAGAGACGAGGTCTCGCTGTGTTGCCCAGGTTGGTCTCAAACTCCTGGCCTCAAGCAATCCTCCTGCCTCAGCCTTCCAAGGTGCTGGGACTACAGGTGTAAGCCACCACGCCTGGCCGAAAACACTCAATATTTTTAATGTGATGTGTCCAAAAGCCAGGTTATGAGTTGATTATTTGGACCCAGAACATGTTTTCTTGGAGGCAGCGAGCTCTCCGTGGTGGCCGCATCTCCAGCTAGCCCTCTGACACCCTATCAACCTACGTCCGTGACAATAACTAGACTATACAGCCAATAAATCCTGTTCTCTCACCCATACCCCTGTCTCTGCGTTCTAGTAAGGTCCACTGGAGAGGCAGCAAAACTCTCGACAGTCACATTTTACAAGGGGTTGTGGAGATGTCGAGAGGGACTTGCTCAAGGTCACGTGTCTTATACTGGTAGTGCCCAAAGTCCCCAGGTCGCATGTCGCGTGTCGAGAGATAGAAGAGAACCCTAGACCCAGCCCAGCTCCCCGCTCTGCCCAGGAAACAATGTGTGCATTGGGATTGAGGACATTGGTGTGGTTAGAGGGCAGGACAGCTATGGCCAGAACACCTGAATTGTGCCAACGTTGCACCCACATGCTAAAGAACCTGTGACCAGCGCATTCCAAAATTAGGATCCGTCTGAATGTTCCTGAGAAAAGCTACCCTTCACTAGCATGTCTGATTGGTATCAGACATCCCTCCCAGAATCCTAGTTCCTGTGGAATTCACGTATACCTGCATGACTCAGGTACTGGGATCCCCCCCAGGTGAACAACAATGAAGGGCCGTGATAGACTCTGGAGACCATGTTTAAGCAAAATTAGTTGACCATCTCCCGGGTGCTGGGGACCGTATGGGGTCTTCGGGAGTAAAGCTGTCTCAGAGACACAGCCTGTCCGCAGGGAGCTTGCAGTCAGATGTTGGGGAGGAGTCCCATCCATGGAGGACTGCCGTGAAAGCCAGAGTGGACGCGCCCTCTGATGACACAAGGCCTGAGACAATGCCCCAAACCTGGACACTTTGGTAACAACACTCGCTGTTCACTGAAAACAGCCTGGATTTAGTCTTTTGCTGTAACATATGCACCGATCAATATGGAAGATGAATTAAACTGATGAAAATCAATCCCAAAGCCAGTTTTCCTTTCCAGACCAAAAATTTTCATCAATAGCGGAGAATTAAAAGATGCCACTAACTTCTGATACCTGCATTGCACATAGTTCAATCACAAGTTGTGAAAACAGATTAAGAAGTAGGAAACCCTGCCAAGAGGCTGTTCCCTTGGTCCTCGGCAGACAGAGCGGGCCCCGGGCAAAACACAGAGTTCCAGAATACAGAGAAAGCCCTTGAGGCCGACTGTCCAACCCGGGGCCACCAGGCGGCTCCCAGACGGATGACCGGGCCTCTACTCTCATTCAGTGGGCAGGGAGTCCAGGCGGTTGGATCCCGAATGCCACCAAGAAACACACCAGACACACAGTGAATGCTCAGCGGTCCACTGGACTGGTTTTTAGAGACGAGGTCTCGCTGTGTTGCCCAGGTTGGTCTCAAACTCCTGGCCTCAAGCAGGAAAAAGAAAACAAGCATAGAGACACAGATCTGGGTGATGTCACGGGACTAGCAATTGCAGACTTCGACCTACTCAAGGCTTTTGAGCAGAGAGATAAGACTCTTCAAAGCAGCAGCTTTGGCCCTATTCTTGGAGCAAGGGGGAGCCTGGGTCTTCTCCTGGCTCTTCTCCACTGTCCCCCCTCTGAGCTCAAGGCCCCAGCAATGGGCCGCTCTGTCTCCTCCAGCAGGAGCAGAAAGGAAGGAGCCAGGGCACACACACTTGCAGAAGGGCTGCTCCCTCGGCCTGCATGTCCTGTTCTCCTCCCCGGGTCTCCCCCACATCGGGAGTCCCCACACGGCCCCGTGCCCGCTGTCAGGCCACTTGGTAACTGCCGAGTTCGGTGATGGTGAGGATGTCGCAGTGAGATCTGCCCTGCAGCACCACCCAGCCCTGCCAGGGCTGGTGGAGGCTCGGGCCGCATGAGTCATTCATTTATTCAATCAATCCCTTCGTGGGCCCCGGCCAGGTACCAGACGCTGTGCTGGATGTCGGGCGTGGGGGAGGGGTGAAGAAAGACATGGAGGTGATTATGGCATCGCAAGTCCTGCCCGTGAGAGGACATCCAGCGGGGAGTCCTCCAGCCCATCAGCACTGGGTACGTCCCACGGCAAGGCCAGGCACTGGGGCGCCACCCTTGCTCCGGGAGGGCATGTCCAGGGCGGGAGACAGGTGGGGAGATGGCGAAGTGGAATGTGCTACAGGAGGTGGGCTCAGAGTTCTGGCCCCCAGGAGAGATTGCAGAGCAGAGGCTACGCGCTGGGCCCCAGCACATGGATGATGACTTAATACGCAAAAGTTGTAGCCAGCTGGGCTCGGTGGCTCAGGCTGTAATCCCGCGCCTTGGGAGGCTGAGGTGAGTGGATTGCCTGAGCCCGCGGGTTCGAGACCCGCCTGGGCAAGTTGGCGAGACCTCATCTCTACAATAAATTAAAAAATCAGCCGGGCATGGCAGCGCACAACCTGTAGTTCCAGCTACTCGGAAGGCTGAGGCGGAAGGATCGCCAGAGCCCAGCAGGTCGAGGCTGCGGTGGCCGGGAGTGGCCCCTGCACTCCAGTCTGGGCGACAGAGTGAGACTCCAACTCAAAAAAAAAAAAAAAGTTGCAACCGCAGGATGCTGAAAGCAGGATAAGAACAAGCAGCACCAAGACCCAGGGTGGGGTGGGAGTAAGAAGGGCACCAGAGCCCTAGGAAAAGCCACTCTGCGGCAACAGAGATCACAAGGGTGTCCACACAGGGCAGCGGGCCAGAGCCTGGGGACAGGAGAGGCCGAGGCACCGGTTGGGGGGTGGGGGAAGGAAAGAAAGTTGCCCAGCCCTTCAGAGGCTCCCAAAAGGCAGCCCATCTCGCCTGGGGTGGGGTGCGTGGACCCCACAAGGCTTGAACCCTGAGGAGAAAAGGTGGTCCCTCGAGCCAAGGCCTCTTGGTGAGAAATCCAAGCCAGGTTGGCCTTGATTGGTCCTGCTCATCGAGGAAGTGACAGACTGAACACAAAGAGCCTGGGCTTGGCTCTACCCTCAGGGCTGACCCCTTTACCGCCTCCAAGCCAAAGGAAGTTCCGGGGGGGGGGGCGGAAAACGTTCCCAGAAACACCCAGTAGGTGCTTGATACCTCGTAGTGAAAGTTGAGCCTTCCCATCAAGGTCGCTGATGGGGAGGGACTGTGATAACCCCACACCAGTGCAAAAAGCTCTTCCAGCCACACTCACAACTCTAGCCCTATGGCAATTCTGGGAGGTGGATGGAGTAGGTATGATTGTTCCCAGTGTATTGATTCCAAAGGTAACTTGATGTCCAAGAGCCACTTGGCACCATGTTCACAGCAGCGTGATTCGTGATAGCCAAGAGGTGGAAGCCAGCCAGATGTCCATCCACACATGAGTAGAGAAGCAAATGTGGTCTATCCCTACAATGGAGTAGTCCTCAGCCTGAACAAGGCAGGCAATTCCAACTCATACTACCACACGGAAGAACTTTGAGGACACTGTGCGAAATGAAATAGTTCAGTCACAAAAATCAAATACTGTGTGATTCCCCTTATATGAGGTCTCTGGAGGAGTCAAATTCACAGAGACAGGAAGTGGGATGGGGGTTGCCAGGGGCTGGGAGGAAGAATGGGGAGCTCATATTTAATGGGTACTGGTTTTTAGTTTTACACAACAAAAATGTCCTGGAAATAGACAGTGCTGATGGCTGCACAACAATGTGAATGTACTTGCCACTACTTAGCTGTACACTTACAAATGGTTAACATACTCGCCAGGCGCAGTGGCTCATGCCTATAATACCCACACTTTGGGAAGCCAAGGTGGGAGGATCGCTTGAGCCCCAGAGTTTGAGACCGGCTTAGGCAACACAACAAGACCATGTCACCACAAAAAATTTAAGAACGTAGCTGGGTGTGGTGGCATGCACCTGTAGTCCCAGCTACTCGGGAGGCTGAGGTGGGAGGACCGCCGGAGCCCAGGACGTTGAGGCTGTCATGAGCCATGATCATGCCACTCACTCCAGCCTGGGCAACAGAGTGAGACCCCAACTACAAAAAAACAGAAAATAACAAGTTTCGGTGAGAACATGGAGAACTGCAAACCTTATGCACTGTTGGTGAGAGCATAAAATGGTGCAGCCACTGTGGAAAATAGTGTGGAGGTCGCTCAAAATCTGAACATAGAATTACCATAAGCTCCAGCAATTCCACCTCTGGGTACACAGCGTGGCCTCTTCCCTTAAGTAGCCTCGGGAGCATCACATCATTTGTTCAAGAGTGGGTGCGCGTGGCCCCTCCCTGGGGGCGGCTGCAGGGTCGGGGGGGTCCTGGGCTGCCAGGGCCTGCACACTGGGGTCACGGTGTGGCATCACTGTACGTGTAGTCCCCACTGTTTTCAGTGAGGGACTGAGGACCATAGCGCATGGCTTTTCTCCACGAACACTGCACCCGAGGAAGAGGGTGTGTGGGGTGGCTGGCAACTCAGGATGGATAGGCCCGAGGCCCCAATGCTGCGCTGTGCAACAGGCAGGGGCCCCAGGCACAGATCACAAATTTCCAGGAGGAGGTAACCCTCCAGGCCCCGTTCTCTTTCGGTCACCTTTGGCCAAAGCAGCTAAAGCAGCCGAGGAAGGAGGCCCCGCACCCCACCAAGTCTCTCTGCAAAGTGGGAGCCCTCCGACCTCTCCAGGGAAAGACCCCTTCCTGCCTCCCCAGATCCGAGAATGCATCTGGGCAGAGATTCTGGTCCCCGTGACAACCGCGCCAATCTATGTCAGCACTGACGGAGTCTGCGGCTGTGCAATTTCCGAAGGGGGACCCCTCACACGTGCCTCAGAACAGGACCCCACAGGTTCACGGGAGAGATGCTAAGTCCAGGCACAGCCTCCCAGCATTCACCTGCACTGGCCACCGGGCCAGCCCTGGCGGGCGGGTGAGGCTCCAGGTGGGCGGACGGGAGCCGGCACCGGCCCTCCCATGGAAGGGCCTCGACACCGACCTTGAATTTGACCCCAAACCACTTCAGACAGTGGGGCTGCTGAAGCTCTCTGGGGAAACGTACTCTGCAACCTCTCTTGGTACCTGACTCCAGGATTTATCGAGTCTCACGGAGTCTACTGGGAAGCCATGCCTATTTTTAACATTTCATTTGGAAGGATAAAGTAGGGGAAGGGATTTCAGAGGGAGAGGAGAGCGGACGCTTATTAAATTTCTTACTGTGCACCCCGAGACTTCATCGACATCGTCAACTTTGATCGGCACCAACCACGAGCCTACGGATGCTGTTTTCCAGACACGGAATAAGGCCCAGAGAGCTCCAGTCACTTATCCAAGGTCACACAGCTTGTAATCACCAGTGCTGGGACCCAAACCCAGATGGCCTCTGCCTTTCTGCCCGAGTGCTCCCCACTACTCCACATGCTACTGACCCCATGAGGGATGTCTTCTCCCCATTTACCTGAAGCCCTGCGGTCACCGCTGAATCCTTTGGGTTCTAAGGAAGGGAAGATTTGGGGAAGGAAGCGCCATGGGGTGTGATGAGGCAGCCTGGCCAGGGCCTGGGGGTCATGACTGCTCTCCCGTGAGTCCCAGGACCAGAGAGCACCCGTCAGAGGCTGCCCTAACAGCAGGGGGAGCAGCTGGTCTCAGTGGCGGTCTAGGACGAGGCAGCGCTCGGCACTGAGAGCCCATTCAGAGACCCTCGACATCAAAGAAGGGTAAGAGAGGAAGGGGATGTCAGCTCAGCATGCCCCTCAGGCCTGCAGCCTCACATCTGCAGGCACACAGAGTGGATGTCCAGCCCCCAGGCAAGCAGGCCCTCCCGAGGGAGACCAGAGGCCTCGCCCTCTTGCACAGCCCAGTCCAACCAACTCGGGACTGGGAATCTGTCTTCCCACTTCTGACTTGAGGACGGTCCATGATAAATATGGGAAGTTGCAGAACACTAGGTCTGCTGCTATCGCTGTTTTGTAAAATAAAATCAGTGTATCCGTGTACGTTTGATCAAGCATCTACACGAAGTAGTGTCTACATGAAGTCAACACTGCCCAACTGTGAGCAGCTGTCACCTCTGGAAGGGGAAGAAGGGACTGGAGCCAGGAAGGGGGGCAAAGAAGAAGGGAGAGAATGTTGGTTTACCTTATCCACTTCTTGGAAGTGAGTTAGAAATGCCGGGTAATACTGCTGTAATTTTTTTAAGGTGAAAGATAAATAAAATAACCAGAAAAGATTCCAAATGCCCCTAAATGAGAATGCATTTGGGGGATAAATGTCCTCAAGAGGGCAATCCCCTAAAACATTTGTAGGGACCCATCTCAGAAAGCAAAAAAAAAAAAGTCCACATGAGTTTTTTTTTAATGACATATATTTTTTGTTCTTGCCTCATTAGAAAACCCTGGCCTTCCCCATTAGGCATTTAGTCCTCATAATCAGACAGCTTCCAGGCAAACTAAGAAAAAGAGATTTCTTCTCACACAACTTGTCCAAGTTACAGCATATGCCAAATCAGGAATTTGTCTCTTTATAAAAAAGGACAGATTTTATAAAGAAGGTACAGAAGGAGAAAAAAGAGAGATCAGTACACGTCAAAAGGAATATCTTCTGTGCTTCCACTGACCTGATTATTGGGCTCATTTTAGCAATTTAACTGTTTGCCCATTTCTTGCTCTTGGAACGGCAGAATGTAATCTCAAAACTTCAGAGACGTAAAGTCAACACTTGCCCCTGGTTGGAGTCTGTCTCCAGTTCATTGTCATGGTGACAGGCTGGGCAGGAGCCCTCGCTGGTCTGCAAAACCACCTGCCCAAGCCATTTCTCTCCAGCCAGCAGCCAAAGAGTCTCTGCTGAGCCTGGCTCGTGCCAAGAAATAATCTGAAGGAGGAAGCAAGCAGCCCCTGCCTGTAAGGAGCATATAACCTGGTGGGAAGGGGAAGACACCCAGAGAGAAAGCCTTAAAACCGCAGATGAGGGGTCTGGCTGCCCTCTGTGCTTCACACAGGCCTCTCCAGGCAACTGTTTGTCCACCTAAGCCGCCAACCTCTCTAGAAAAAAGAAAAGAGCTATTTGGGAGGCCAAGATGAGAGGATGCCTGAGCCCACTGGTTCGAGACCAGCCTGGACAACTTGGTGAGACCTCATCTCTACAATAAATCACAAAATTAGCTGGGCATGGTGGCACATGCCTGTGGTTCCAGCTACTCAGAGGGCTGAGGTGGAAGGATCGCCAGAGCCCAGCAGGCCAAGGCTGCGGTGGCTGGGAGCATGCCACTGCATTCTAGCCTGGGTGACAGGGTGAGAACTCCAACTCAAAAAAAAGAATAGCGCTGTTATCAGCTACAGGGCCATAGAATAAAATCCATATTATAATACGACAAAATGCAGAGGACGTATCAACAGCAAAAAAATCACAAAGAAAACTCAGTGGTCTGTAGTTACTTTGGACAAAACCCTCCAGTGCAGAACTTCTGATAAATGTGAAACCGTTCACTTTAGGTAGAAAGAGGCAGTTCCCTGCTCCCCAGGCTGTCTACCCGCAAATGGCATGGCTTTGTAAGAAGTCCAGATCCTGAGAAAAGTAAAGATTTTTGAGAAAAGCAAAACGGAAAACTGTTGCTCATACAGAAAACTAGAAGGTGCCGAGAAATCCAGAAGCGGACTTTAACTTTAGCGTGACCTCAGCTTTCTAATGCATTAATCACTAAAATGGAATAAATCTATTCCTGTAGGGGCAGAATTACACAGTTATCTGTGATCCAATGTCAAAGAGGTTATCCCTTGATTAAGGTCTTAGCATGGATGAGAATTTTATTGAAATGATTTCCATTATCTGCACAGCAGTTCATCACAAATATATTTGGCCCAGTGTATTTCAAATATGATTTGATCACACATCAAAACGTGGACATTTAATTCATTTCAATCGGGAAATTAAATGCATCTGCCTTGCTTCCTCTCCTGGGGCTGTTCCATCTCGGGAAATCCCCACACCAGCAGGTCCAGACACGTCCGCAGCAGCAACTTCACTCACGTGAACTGTCTCTCCTTGCCCATGGCTCTTGTCCCGAGTTCTGACCATCCGGTTGACAGGGAAACTTACAGTCAAAGAAGAAGTAAACAAGAGACTCTGGGAGCTCAGCGGAGAGCCAGGAAAGAGCTTTAATGTGCACTAGTCAGCAGGGGGCTTATTTTACCATCACTCATTAGGAATAAACGCAGGTCCCACTGTTTGCCCAGTGTCCCTTGGGCTGTTGCCTCAGTGCCTGTGTCAAAGGCCACAAAGACTAACAGTTCTTGCCCTTCAAGGTGGGACTGGGTGCCCACTGGCCATAGAGGAAGTAGACAGGACACAGTTCTGCTCCCACGTGGATGCTCTTGCCTGTCCTTCCTTTCACCTACGACTTGAAAGGAAATGCATGCCAAGGGCCCCCAGGAGAGGGCATCAGGGGTCAGACCAGGGCAGTTTAGGCTTTGCAGAGAGAGACAGCTCCTGCCACTGTCAAAACATGCCGCTGTATGGCCAGGAGCAGTGCCCCGGGCGTAGGAAATTTAAGATGATGGCTTCTGTTCTGCATGTAGAAAAGGTGGTCGTCTCCTGTTTGGGGGGGGGCGTCTCCAAAGCCCAGCTCCACTCTGTAAGATCTCGCCAACAACCAGGAGCCCAGAACATTTCACAAAGTCCAAGTGTGGCTCAAATAATGTGCAATCACTTTGCTCCCTGTTACAGATGCTTAATTAAGACAGCCGGTGAATCTCAACATCTGAGCTGAAAAAATGAGGGGGAGGTCGGTCGTCTGTCCCCAGAGTGGTCCCCAAAGCCAGACTCAGCCCTGGGGACCCCGGCTTTCCTCAGTTCCTCTTGACTGGGACACAATGCAGGTTTGACAAAGTCCAGCCATCGCTGAATCTTTGGGGCTTTCCTTTACTACCTTCTCGGGCAGGGGGGCCAGTGACATTGTAACTGATGACAAGCCAGAGAGCAGGAAAAGTGGAGTCCCTGGCAATGGCCTTGAGTATTTATGTCTTTGTATTTACAGCTTTCTAGGAGAGAAAGCATGAGTGCTCTAAGCCTGAGCCCTAGGGGTGTGGCCCTGGGCAGGGCTCCCCACCCATCCTGACTCCCAGCCAGCCCCTTCCACAAAAGCAGTGGCCACAACCTGACATGCCTCAGGACCTTCCTGCTCTGAGTTCTCTGATCTTTGGAGTCTCCCCTGGAGCTCAGGGGCTGCTGCTGCAGAACTAGGCTACTCTCTGAACCTCCTCCTCCCAGTGGCTGGCAGGTGCACAGCTGCCTCAAAGAGCCCACAGCATTTACCTGCACTCCGCTGTGACCCCGCACACGCAGATGAGCTTGACTGCCCAGATGCGATGCCCTGGAAGTGCATTGCGGGAGTGAGGAAGGACAGCAAGTGCTGCCCTCCCTGCCCCATCGTCACTGAGCTGCCTGCAGGGAACCTTCTGCCTGCTTCCCATGAAGCCTTGGGGGATGCACAGCCTGAATGCCAGCAAGGAGCTGCCTACCATGAAATGCCATCCCTTCTCTTGATGCCGATGTCCTCTGTGGATCTGACAGCTGCAGTATCCTCATCTGAGATCAGGCTCTCTCTCTCTCTCTCTTTCTCTTTCTTAGTCTCTCTCTCTCTCTTAGTCTCTCTCTCTCTCTCTCTCTCTCTCTCTCTCTTTCTTTCTTTCTTCCTATCACATCCCTGTTGGTTTGTTCTCCAGCCTGGGTCAAAACCTTCCCTGTCAGCCACCCGATCGACCACTGGCCAGAAAGTAAATCCACAGGCACTGGGCTGAGAGGACAAGAAACTAGTTAATCAACAAAAGCCAACTCCATAAAGATGTTTATCTCAGCACTGTAAGTAAAAGTAAAAAATCTGAAAGCATACTAAACACCCAACAAGGAGGAAAGGCTTAGTGTCAGTGACAGCTCTGGTAAGGTGTTAAAGTAATAATGGGCCAGGTGCCGGGACTCACACCTGTAATCCCAGCACTTTGGGAGGCCAAGGCTGGAGAATCGCTTGAGCCCAGCAGTTCAAGATCAGCCTGGGCAACATAGCAAGACTTCGTCTCTACAAAAAAATAAAAATAATTAGCCAGGTGTGGTGGTCTGCTTATAGATCCAGCTACGCCCAGCTGAGATGGGAGGTTCGCCTGAGCCCAGAAAGTTGAGGGTATGGTGAGCCATGATGGTGCCACTGCACTCCAGTCTGGGTAACAGAGTGAGATCCGTATCAAAAAAAATAAAAAAGTAATTATGAGAAACGCATCATCCCATCAGGAAGTTATTTGAATATATTAATTAAGAAGGAGAACACAGAACTGCATGCCCACTATGATTACAATTAGATATTTTAAGTTTTTACAAGGAAATGCAGAAATAAATATTTAAAGCACTTGAGACAGGGAAATACAAGCTTCCTTTTTTCTTGAAACTCCTTTAATATTATATTATTTTCATAATAAGTAACATCGAAAAAAAATTAGGACATCAGAGAGAAAGGAGTCCTCAGCAGAGGTCCCCAAATCCTGGCTTCTAGTCCTATCTCTGCCCATCTGTGGCCTGGGGTACATGTGGCCTGGGGTACACCCTGCTAAGTCTCGGTTTCCACAACTATTTGCTAAGTTACCCAGGAGCAATTGCCTGGGTGTCTTCCAGATCTGACGTCCTACAGTTTGTACATCTGTGAATAGTGCTTACTGACCTGATTAGACCACGACTTCCACCATCGATATTGACCAAACCAAGGGAGTTGGAAATCTGGTCAGAACACCATCTGTGTCCACTGCTTTCAGTAGTTCTGAGCAATTGGACACAGAGGATTTCAGCCATGACTTTCCTGGGCACCAACAGAAGCTACTATATTGCTTCAAGGCTGAATCACTTAGCACTCAACAGAATTTAGATACGATTTATATCGTCATTTTAAAATAAAACTCCTGTGTCTAAGAATGGCACTATTTACCATACAGTATATCCCCATTTTGGAAAGGGGGGAAAAAAAGAAAATATTTATTCAGAAAGCACTTCATATTTACTTAGCACCTAACGCTAATGAAACATCTTATCCGATCTTAATGATGAGATTAAGGTGTAAATTTAGAGCTCCACCCACCAGCCTGGCGTATTTCTTATTCTCTCCAAGTCTGTTTGAAAGAAGTTACCAGACTTCAGCTTTCAGAGTTAATGTGTGGGATCTATTTTTTCCCTTCTAGAAAGAGGCACTTGCCAGTAACATTTCAGCTATTTCCCAAGACTCAGAGAAGGCGCTCCGTTCTTTTGCATGTCGGTGCTGGGACTGCTGCCAGCTTCAGGGGAAGGAGGGGTTCCTCACACACTGGATGGAAGAGGACGCTGAGGTCCTGTCTTCTGCACACAGTTGCAATCGGTCAGCTCCTAGGAAAGCAGCGGCGGTTCACTCCCATAGAAGGGAGCGTCTGCCGAATAAAGGCATGCGAGAGATGCTCACCATCTACGGGGTAAGTGCCCACCCTCCACCTTGTTCCCAGGCTCACCCTGCATGGTTTCTCCACTCCCAGCTCACCCCAGCCAGGCCTTTCCTGGCCCTCCTTGATCCCTTTGGGGCCTCTACCACCTCTTCCAGGCTCTTCTCAGGGCGTCTCCAGGCTCTCCAGGCTCTGACCCCTCCCTGTCACCCCACAGCAGTTGGCACAGAACTCTGTGGGCATCACCCGCACCATGGTGGCCCCCTGTGCTAGGTCAGGAGGATCTGGCGGCAGGCAAGGCTCATGCTCTCACACACGGGTGTGCCTGGCTTGCCCGCTCTGCAGGTGACGGGCTCACAAGGAGATCATGGCCCTCTGTAGGAGACCCGGCGCCCGGAGAGCATCAAGTCCAAGTTTGTCAGATGTGGGAGGTGTGTGTGTATTGACCGCACTAGTCCTCAGACCGACCCTCCAAGTGATGCAGCTCGGGGCCAGAGGGGCGACCGTGGAAGATGGGGTGCCAGGGTGGGAGGTGACCTCTGCGGTGTCCAGGAAAGAGTGCCCACAGGAGGACGATCTCCCAGGAGCCTTTCCCTCTGTCCAGCTGTGGTTGGCATCAGGGAGGTCACAGCCAGGCTGCTCCGCAGAACAGCCTTGCCCCCAGGTGGCTGGCGTGGCCCTGGGAACAGCCACGGTCTCCCTTCCGCCAGCCCTTCCCCCACCCCTTCACAGCCCGGCTCAAAGCCACCGCTGCCAGAGCAAGTCTTACTTGGAGGAAGGTGACGGCGCCAGTCCCTGGTCATTTAGGTCAGCTCCCACCCCTCCTGAGCACTTGGTAACTCCAGATGTCCCAGCTCAGCCGCTCTCCAGCTGCCTCCGTGGGCAGGCATGCCACACATCCGAGAGACAGGTGTTTCCCAGAGTAGTGCCCTCAGGGGCTCTACCTTGCACCTCTTCAGGAGCTGCAAGGACGCAGGTGCCAGGCCCTACCCAAAGCCGACTGAGTCAGCGTGTCTGTGGGGTGGGACCTGGGGCTGTGCATTTTCACCAACCCCCCGGACCCCAGACGATGCTTCTGCTCACTACAGTCTGAGAGACATGAGCCTAAACTCCAGGTTTCTTGGTCGAAGGACTCGAGTGTGTCTCCTTAGTAGGGGGACCTGAGCGGACACTCTCAGGGCCCCTACCAGTGGCCCACCTCCCCCTGTGGAAGAACAGGATCAGAGAGAAGTCGTATGTGTTGTTGTTTTAAACCAAAGAAAGAAAGAAAAAAATAAAGTAGAACTCAGGTCCCTGATCCAGCCTCTTGCTAACGCACTGACTCACTCGCTGGTTTATGCAGACGGGCACACAGTGGGCGCTCAAGATCGGCAGATGTCGTTGTCCGTGAGTGGCAGCCTTTGGCAGAGGTGGGCTCCAAATGTGGGGTACTCCCTAGAATCACATCTTGTCACTTTGTGGTCACGGTCACGGAAAAGTCAGCCCCAATGCGATAAACACACACTACACCCTGCCCAGCCCACGTGAAGGCAATCCCAGCCCGACAAGTCTAACATGCCTGAAAGAATAAAAAGCTTTCGGTGACAATAAGTCAAGCTGCACACACTAGGATGATGTGGTGAGGTTAAGTGACTTACCTCAGCTACAAAGTAAATCCTCAGCAGAGGCAGAAATACAATCCAGGTCTCCAGTATCCCACTCCGATAGCATCTCTTTGCTAGGTCCCGCTGCCTGCCTCTTCAGTGGAACGGGAGACTTCAAATAAAAAGTCAGCGCGGTAGCTCATTCTGCTGCTCACAGACGCAGTGACATAGGGTCGCCAACATTCTCTGAAGAGACTTAACTCCAGAAATATCCGAAACAGAACAGAGGCCCCGGAGGCCGCCTGGCCAGCCCTGTCCCGCAGGGATCAGGCCTGCCTTCTCAGCGCTCTCCGGGGACTGACTCCGCTACTGGTCCCTCGAAAGCTGAGACGGACTCCCCGACATCCGCCTGTAATACAGGGCTGAAGCCTGGGCAGGTGGAACCAGTCGAGCCCACGCTCCCCGCTCCGCTTGGTCTCCTCTGGCTCGCCTCAAGTTCCTCTGTTTCAGGGTCCGAAATCCTGTGCGTCCTGCAGGTCTTCCTCGACGGCCTCTTCCCCTTCTGCCCACCGCTGCATCAACAGTGTGGGGCCTCGGGGTAGAACACTGCTAAGTCCCCCTAGGAAGAGGCCTTCGTGACGATCTCCTGGCCGGCACGGCTGGAAAGCCAGCCACTCCCTTCCTCCCCTCCTTCCTGGCTAGCAGGACTCTCATCTGGATGCCTTCTTCACCTCAGGGAAGGGGACTGACCTCAGTCTCCAGGCAAATTCTTGCTTGCTTGTGGCAATCCCTGAGCCCCGTCTCCCATGCTGGGAATTGACTTTCACCACGGCAGCATGATAAAGCTTGGCCACCAGACATGGGGGAAGCCCACTGCAGGGCTCCTTTCCTCCTTCTCAGAGACAGACACTAGGAGAGACCTCCTCTCCTTCCTCGGGGTGTTGTCATATCTCAAAGTGACACTCGGAACAGTGAAAGCATTTTGTGACCACCAAGGAAGCCAGCCTGGCATTCAGAAGATGATGGAGCGAAAAGATGGAAGGAATCTGGGTCTCTGTTTTTGTCTTTGAGCTACTGAATTAACCAATCCTAGAGTCACGTTACCCAGCAACTTCCTGTTACATGAACGGACACATTCTCCTTATTATCTAGGCTACTGTGAAGTGCGTTCTCTGTATTTGTAGCCAAAAGCACCCCGATGGATTAGCAATCTTTCTTCTCAATACGATCTTAACATTTAATTAATGACAGACTATAACCAGCACCAGTTTCTAAACTACACATAAGATGAACATATTACACATTAGTATGAAGGTTTAGCATTTTAGAAATCCTTCTGAGTGACTACGGTGTAAATTGAACTCCCTTGATTTCTAAAGCATAAATCCATGGCAGAGCTTTTTATGTTTAGACCAAAACAAATGGCTCCATGGTGAACGAGAAGGGACTTCACGATGTATAATGACTCTGGGGAAAGGATCATCATGTAGTGCCACCTTTGTCCCCCAACACAGGCCAGCAGACTGCCGGGGACAAGGAGATGCTGGACACGTTCAAAGGCAACATTCCTTTTACCAGGTCTTTCTGGTGACAGGAGTTTCAGTTCTAAGCACTAATTAGTGATCAGATCTAGGAAAATGGATCTGACAACTCCACGTCTGAGGTTCAGTAGCTCCCTAGCCCTGGAGAACTTGGCAGGCCCAATCCTGAGAGCGGAGAGAGGGGGTAGCCCCAATCCAAGAGGTTCCACCACAAGCTCCAACCCTGGCATTTCTGAAGTACCCAGAAAACAAAGACAGAGGGTCTCCACCGGCTGTCTGAGTTATATGTGCTTCTAGGAAAGAAAGGAAACAGACAAGGCCTCTGTGGCATACTGGGGCCTGGATTTGTGACCCATTCCTAGCTGGGTGGCTAAAGTCTATGTCCTGTCTGGTGAGAGGAAGGCCCAGAAGACTGTCTGGTCTGCTGAGGTCTCCTGGGGGGGGGCGAGATGTCTAGTCCAAGGTGGGAGGCAAGCTCTAGACAGAGGAGGGGACAGGGACAGACTGTGAAGCCAGATAACCTGGGTACAGGTCTCACCTCTGCCACTCTCTAGCAATATTACTGGAGACAATAATGTGTCAGGATAGGCTAGGTGCAGTAGCTCATGCCTGTAATCCCAGCACTTTGGGAGGCTGAGGTGAGAGGACTACTGGAGCCCAGGAGTTCGAGACCAGCCTGGGCAACCCAGCAAGATCTCATCTCTGCAAAAATAAAAAATAAGCTGGCAGGAGTGGGGCATGCTTACGGTCCCAGCTCCTTGGGAAGTTGAGGCGGAAGGATCACCTGAGCCCAGAAGGTGGAGGCAGTGGTGACTGTGCCACTGCACTCCAGCCTTGGCGACAGGATAAGACCCCGACTCAAACAGACAAAGTATCAGGAGAGCCAGTGCCTTACAGTGCCTTCCACAGAGCAGGTTTGATAACCAAGCACTTTACGTAAACGATGCTGGCTTCTCAGGGCTGTGTGAAGCTCAAAGGAGATAACTGGGAAGAGCTTGTCAGATCTTTAAGCACCAAGCAAACGCATGCTTTTTATTTTCATTTTTTTATTTTTTGAGTTGGAGTCTCACTCTGTCGACCTACTGGGCTCCGGCGATCCTTCCACCTCAGCCTTCCAAGTAGCTGGAACTACAGGTGCGCACTACCACGACTGGCTAATTTTTGACTTATTGTAGAGATGATGTCTCGCCAAATTGCCCAAGCGGGTCTCGAACACGCGGGCTCAATCCACTCACCTCAGTCTCCCAAGGCGCGGGATTACAGGCTGAGCCAAGGAGCTCCAGTGGCGCAATCGGTTAGCGCGCAGTACTTAAATGTGCGCTTTTTAAACTGGGGGCCGACTTTCCTGTTCTTCTTCCTCAAGCGGCAAGACTGTGGTTGCAAGGATCCCCTCTAAAGGCCTTCCTTGCCCACTCGGGTGCAAGATGCCCTCCCAGAAGGGGTCAGGGACTTGATCCAGGTCCTCTGTTATCCCGGCCTTGCTCAGGGACTTGTGTCTGTCGAAGGCGCACACACTGAGCCCTTCTGGCACAATCTGCTTCCGGTCAAGAAATTGCAGGCCTGGCAGAGGCACAAAACCCATGAGGGCACCAGTGAAGAGTGGTAGGGCTCCAGGGGCCCAAGGAACGGGGTGAGCCCAGGGCCAAGGAGAGGGCTGGGCCGCAGTGGGATGAGCACTGAGCTGGGAGTCCTGAGAAGACCCAGCTTCTTCAGGGACTACCCTGCTCATCTGTAAAGTGAGGAGGGACTCCGGACTCCAATTCAACATTTCCACGAGATTTGCCCCGTTGGCCAGATTCTCACCGATTTGCTCTATTCTCTCCCTAGATGCTTCCTCGGGGGAGAGCCTGTTGTGTCCTGGGCACTGTGGGACACAAGCCTCTGCTCTCAAACTGCTCACTCTCTGGTGGAGATGTGGGCTGGCCACGGAGGCAGAGGGAAGGAGGCGGCCATGGGGAATGGGAAAGGCCTCTTGGAGAAAAGTGTGCCCAGCTGCAAGAGGAAGGGGAATTGGCCAGAGGCAAAGGGCTCAGGGCTTCTCAACCCTAACTAGAAGCAGCAAGAAATGGCGTGGCACGTCCACTGCACCAGAAGCCAGAAGGCAGTGTGCACAGTGCAGAACCCAGAGCCACATACACACCCGACCAAGCTCACATAAGAGAAGCCTGTTTCTCTAGATCAGGGGGCGCGAGGGCACCCTCGAGTGGCGGCTTCTGTCCTCCATCCTGGAAGAAGGCGCCTAAGTCAAAGAAAATTGTCCTCCGGTTGGGAGCAAGTTCTCAGAGGTCGGCTCACTTCGGCCCTGTACAGCCCCGACACGGACACAGAGGGCCAACAGTGACTTATGGAGGGTGAGGACCAGTTGCCACACCTGTGCTCCCAGCATCCCGGTCCTCCCTCCCTGTCTTCACCAGGTACCTCACGCTCACACGAAATGTGAGACACAGAGACAACGACACCTACTGTGGATGTCTCTCCTCGCAAGACCATGGCTCAAAAGCTACCGAGTTGATTGTGAAGGTATTGCTAGATGTATGCTTCTCATCTTCAACATTTTAGCCTGTATTTTATGCGAGGTAATCATGTCTGAAAAATCAGATTCGTGGTTTGTTTTTTTTTTTTTGCGTTTGCTTTAAAATAACAGTCCCTTCATGAAATGAGTCCTTCTATGTCAAGGCCTTGATTGGAAGAATAGGATTCATCCATAAACCCAAAAGCCTTTTGATACAGTTTGGATATTTGTTCCCTCCAAATCTCATGTTGAAATGTGACCCCCGTAATCCCAGCATTTTGGGAGGTAAAGGCGAGAGGTTGCCTGAGCCCACGAGTATGAGACTAGCCTGGGCAACATGGTGAGACCTTGTCTCTACAATAAATTTTTTTAAAAATTAGCTGGGCATGGTGGCACACACCTGTAGTTCCAGCTACTTGGAAGACTGAAGTGGAAGGATCGCCTGAGCCCAGCAGATTGAGGCTGCGGTAACTGTGATCGTGCCACTGCCCTCCAGCCTAGGCAACAGAGTGAGATTCTGAACAAAGAGAAGAGCAAAGGAAGAGAGAGAGAAAAAAGAAAGAAAAAGAAATGTGACCCCCAATAATGAACATGGAGCCTAGCAGGGGGTGTTTGGGTCATGGGGACAGAGCCCCCTTGAGTGGCTGGTGCCCTTCCCATAGTAACGAGTGAGTGCTCTATTATTTCACGTGAGAGCTGGTTGCTTAATTTTTTCATCATTCGAGGGTACCCTCGGGCCCCCTGATCTAGAGAAATAGGCTTCTCTTACGTGAGCTTGGTCAGGTGCATACGTGGCTCTGGGTTCTGCACTGTACACGCTGCCTTCTGGCTTCTTGTGCAGTGGACGTGCCACGCCATTTCTTGGTGCTTCTGGTTAGGGTTGAGTTCACACTGCCCTCTCTTTCTCTTGCTCCTGCTCTCACCACATGTCACACCATCTCCCCTTGCCTTCCACCGTGAGTCAAAGCTTCCTGAGCCTCACCAGAAGCCAATGGATGCCAGCGCCGTGCAGAACTGTGAGCCAGAGTCCTCTTTTCCTTATAAATTACCCAGACTCAGGTACTCCTTTATAGCCATGCAAAGTGGCCAAATACACCTCGTCTGGTAGTTTTCAAAGCTCTGTCTGCACCACACTCCCAAGTCTACATTGAGTTCCTGGGGAAGGGGTGGGGGAGGTAGGGCCACAGCCTTCCATACTCAGAGCTGGACCAGGACGATCATCGGCCACCGCCCAATGTCTAGCCCCAGTGATATCAAGCGCCTCCTCGAAAATGCTGTCCTGGCAACACCCACCACCATGACAGTTATGACAGCATCTTAACAACTGCTGCCATTTAGTGATCTGTTATCTATGGCCCCAGCTTTGTCCTAGACAATTGCATATGTCATCTGCACTCACCTTCATGACTCTGTGACACAGGAAAGAATTCTGTTTTTAAGATGAAGAAACTGGCTGGGCTCAGTGGCTCAGTCTGTAATTACAGCACTTTGGGAGGCCGAGGCGAGTGGATTGCCTGAGCCTGCAGGTTCAAGAACAGCCCAGGCAATTTGGCGGGACCTTATCTCTACAATAAATAAAAAATTAGCCGGGCGTGGTGGCACACGCTTGTAGTTTTGGCTTCTTGGAAGGCTGAGGCGGAAGGATCACTGGAGCCCAGCAGGTTGACACTGGGGTGGCCGTGAATGTGCCACTGCACTCCAGCCTGGGAGATGGAGTGAGACTCTGACTCAAAAAAAAGAAGAGACTGGCTAGGTGTGGTGGCTCATGCCTATAATCCCAGAACTTTGGGTGGTTGAGGCAGGAGGACTGTTTGAGCCCAGGAGTTCGAGACCAGCCTGGGTAACATTGTGAGACCTCATCTTCAGAAAAAAATCAAAGCAATAATTTTTAAAAGGACGATGAAACTAAGACTCAGAGAAGTTAACTTGCCTGGAATGACACAGATAACACGCGGTAGAGCCGGGACTCACAGTCAGTCACACCTTTCTTGAAGAGTCCTGCTTTTTCCAGGACATCACCAAAGTAGTTGGCACCGTGCTAGATGCTCTAGCTTTGTTCCCTATTGTGTCTTCACGATGCCTCAAAGAGGGAAGGGCTGGCGGGCCCCTCCACAGGAAGGTAAGTGGTCTAGGCCATGTCACACATGGAAGAGGCACGTGGCTCCCATGTTTCTCACTCCGGAAACAGAGCTCCTCTTAACCAGGGCAGGAAGGCCAAAACCCGACTAAGAGAGAAAATGGCGCTCACGGGTGCAGGCTGGCAATGCAGTTCAGCTATCCCCACTCCAACAGAAGCAAGCCAGCCACATTTAAAGGGACAAGACCAAGCCAAACTCAACAAACAAACACCCAGATTCCTGAAAAAGGAGCATTGGAAATACCGACTGCCTCTCTGTCAGTTCTAGTCCCACAAGCAGGGCTGATGTTCCATGTGAACCACTTCTCTTCCATTGGGTAGGCTGCAAGCAAAACCAGTGCCCCAGCCCCGGCCAGGGTACCCCCAGAATTAATCACAGTCTGCAAAGAAAGGCCCCCACATGGAGGAGGCAGGTGGCCTAGTTCTAGCTTAAGGCAGTGCGATCAGAAGGGTTGGTGCTTTACGCTTCTTTCAGACCTTCTGGGTGTCACTCCCATCTATGAAGTCCTTCTGTTCACAGTCAGCTGCGGCTATTAATTACCCAGCCTCCAGCTCCCACTCCGCCCCTCACACTGGCTGTGAGTCCATCACTTATGTTCAGCTTCGAAGCCGCAGTTTGTATTTACAAGTGTGGCCTTTAAAAAGACATTGCTGGGGGCGGGGCGCGGTGGCTCACACCTGTGATCCCAGCACTTTGGGAGGCCAAGGCCAGAGGACTGCTTGAGCCCAGGAGATCAAAACAAGCCTGGGCGACATTGTGAACTCTCATCTCTACCGAAAATAAAAAAATTAGCCAGTTTTGGTGGGCATGTGTCTGTCATCCCAGTTGCTCCAGAGGCTGAGGGGGAAGAATTTCCTGAGCCCAGGAGTTCAAGGCTGTGGTGAGCTGTGACGTGCCACTGCACTCCAGCCTGGGTAACGGTGTGAGACCCCGACTCAAAACCAACTCACCCCCCAAACAAAAAACCCACTGCTGGTGAAAAGTGCACCTAATATTTATGCTCACTTTCCTTAGACAGTCAAGACTGGGGAACTGCATTCTTTCAGAATCCAAGTCATCACCCCTTCCCTCTTGAAGACCTCTTTGTGGGGCCAGACTGGTTAGTCTGGTACTTGAGAGGCCCAGAGCAGAAATGGATATGTGGGCAGGGATACAGGAGCAAGGTGGGCGGAAAGGGAAACTGAGGCAGATGGTGTGCCAAGATAGTGCAAGAGGGGGATGGGGGGCAGAACCCGGGCCAGGAAAGGACCCAGTCAAGTGCAGGGGGCTTCAAGCAGGGGCTGGGTGTCGTGGGGCTCACTGGGCTGTCACACCACACATAACCCAAATACAGATCTGACACGCTTCTGGGGGTCGGTACTTCAATTCCAATCACAATGTTGACTGTGCTTTGCGATCACTCAGGAAGTGAGGAATTGTGCTATACAAGCCAAGGGGAACTTGGTGATCCTTTACAGCACACCTCCTGGTGCCAGCCCCAGTCTGGTATCGGCAGGCAGTGGCTGGATCCTATCAGCCAGGGCCCAGGTGGCACTCGGTCCATCACCAGCTCCTGTCGACCTCCCCAGCCAATAACAAGGCATGCCAAAGCTTCAACCACAGAACAGGAAAGAAGAAACCAAATTGTGTCATTCAACATAATGATTCCAGAGCCTCCTCAGGGTGTCTAATCCGTGTTGGTTTCTTGGCTATCCAGTAGCCAACTCCCCATCCGCTGGGCCCCCGACCCCCAGTAGAGCTGTCTTGGTAGGAGGTGGCGGCCACAGCCCACTTGGAAACTGGAAAGTTCCAGGCCTTCCTCTTTTACCCAGGACACAACTAGGGGGAGGGAGTACATGAAGCCAGCTTAGCCCAACAGAGTCTCTGCCAGCATACAGGCTGCCTGAATGTTCCAGGGTCACACCCAGCGCACACCAGTCCACTCTGGTGGCCGGGGCGGAGGGGGGAGGCCTTTGCCAGGGCCTCTGTAGCTGCCTCCTGGCCATTTGGTCTCTGTCCAATCTGTAGATGCCAAGTGGGACCAAAGAACCCCAGCATTACCTTTTGGAGGGCGGCCCCCTTGTAGTCCAGGCTTCCCCTCCGAGGTCAGTGTTCTAGGAGCCCACTGGCATCAATGTACCGGCCAGCACTGTTGTGAGAGGCTGTGTTCGGCCTCAGTGAATTCTTTTGGAGATGCTTTTCCGACACGCTTGCCCGTTTCCTGAGAGGCGACGTACCAGCGCGCTCGCCGCACTGCACTGAGGGCCCGGCAGCTTCTGAACAAAAACGGCATGGCCCCCATGTCCGACCCTCCCTGTCCACTCAATCTGGCCCCAAGCGACCTTCTGTTGGTTCCCTAGATGAAGAAAGTCCTCAAAGGGAAATGTCTGGCCAACTTAGAGGAGGCGAGACCAAACACGGCGGAGGCACTAGAAGGCTTCGAGATTGACGAGCTCTCAAACCGTCTGGAGCCGCGGGAAAGTACTTCGATAGGTGCGTTGCATCAAACGAAGAGGACTTTGAAGGTGACTGAAGTCTAAAGACGTAAGAATAAGAACGCAGGGCGCAGTGGCTCACGTCTATCATCCCAGCATTTGGGGAGGCTGAGGTGAGAGGACTGCCTGAGCCCGTGGGTTTGATCCAACCTGGGCAACTCGGCAAGGCCTCATCTCTGCAATAAATCAAAGCATTAGCCAGGCATGGTGGTGTCCTCCTGTAGTTCCAGCTACTTGGAAGGCTGAAGTTGAAGGATCGCCTGAGCCCAGTAGGTCGAGGCTACAGTGGCCATCAGCGTGCCACAATTCCATTCCAGCCTGGGTAACAGAGTGAGACTCCAACTCAAAGTAAACAAGTTAATAAGTTCCAGGTTTTCAAGGGTCCTGTTTGTAGGGCCCCAGACTCTTCCTATGCCTTCATGCTTTTCCTCTGCCCTTCCCCCACACTCAGACAGTCAGAACTGGATTTTGCTTGTGCCACCAGGACGCTGACTGAAACACGCCACTCGTGATGATCTTAAAGCAATGCAATCGACATTCTTGAGGTCAGGACTCCAATAGTGCCGTGACACAGAAGAAGCTTCGATCAGCTCACTGTCCCAAAAGACTGGGATCTTCCAGCAGGTTCTAAACCTTGCAAGGAGGTCCCAAGTCTTCATGGAATGCTATTTGGGACCCACTTCTGGGGAGAGCCCAATCATCCACATCTAATTAGATGTGAACATCTAATCTCACACATAAAAGTCATCTTAAGTGAAATAGAGTTCCCCGTCACTAGAAATAATCAAGAAGAACAGAAGGCATAGTAGGGACTTCCGTCTTGGAAAGAGTAAAGTCTAAAGACTCCTTCTACCCAAAGTTTCCAAATAGCCTTCCTGGACAATAAGAAAACCATTAGAACAAACAACCTGCAACTGACAGTTGGAAGCATAAAGCATAGCCACTCTCAGATTGAGAACCGTTTTCCAGAGTGTACTGGAAAGGAAGGGATGTGAGAAAGGTTAGTAGCTTCAAGAATTCACAGACACCTGCTCAAAAGGGTGCTAGGAAAATCCTATTCGGTGTCAGGTCGGAAAGATATTTCAGGCTCACACTTTATAACATTGTGAGGTATCAGGAGACATCTTCAAATCCACACCTGCGTATCAGCTTACATATAATAGAGATGTTAAAATCTCTATTACATAAATAAAAAAAAATTAAGGATTTTACAGAAAACTAACCTGACATAAAATGATAATTCTGACCCAGATCCTCCTGCAAAAGGATGAGTCTCTCAAAACCAGACTTGCACAGTCAAGCATAAAACAAGCAGTTTCATTAAGGACTCTTTCAGATCGTGATGCCAGATCCGTTTATTTGGCCCACACCTCACATGGCTTTGTCATGTTACTAATTTTTGATGACACTATCTTCCCTCGCCAGCTAAATGCAAAGTCCCTAGAGAGGTGAGATCATACCTGACACACTGGAGTCTAGACTCTTTGGTAAAGGTGAGGACCAGAGGACCAGTGTGGGACTGAATTGACATGCCTCCTTCCTTAGAGATAGGAGAGAGTGCATAGAACTCCTTTTAAAACCAATGAGTGTGGCCAGGCTCAGTGGCTCGGCCTGCAATCCCGTGCTTTGGGAGGCCGAGGTGAGTGGATTGCCCAAGCCTGCGGGTTCGATACCCACCTGGGCAACTTGGCAAGACCGCATCTCTACAATAAACCAAAAAATTAGCTGGGCATAGTAGCGCGTGCCTGTAGTTCCAGCTACTTGGAAGGCTGAGGCGGAAGGTTCGCCAGAGCCCAGCAGGTCGAGGCTGCGGTGGCCGGGAGTGGCCACTGCACTCCAGTCTGGGCGACAGAGTGAGACTCCAACTCAAAAGTAAAATAAAATAAAATAAAACCAACGAGTGACAGACACTAAATATTTAGATTCAAGTGACGAGAGTTAAACCATAATCTTAACGTTGATTTCAATGCTATGGACCTACAATTGGAAACTCATGTATTTCTTCAGCCAATACTTAGCGAGTTCCTATACATAGAAGGCATTAAAAGTGAATAGAAAATGGTATCTGCCCTTCAGTGCCTAGCCTAGCAAGCTAATATAAACTTTAATATGATAAATTCCATGGTAGAGGTAAAAAGCAACATGGAGATTTTGTGAAAGTCGTGACTATTTGCGGCAGAGCAAGTTAGGGTAGGCTACAAGTGCCTTGCACATAGGAGATGCTCAATAAATGCACAAACGAGCCAGGCGCAGTGGCTCACACCTGTAATCCCAGCATTTTGGGAGGCCAATGTGGGAGAATCTCCAGCCCAGGAGTTCAAGGATCCAGTGAAGTATGATCGCATCACTGAACTCCAGCCTGGGCGACAGACTGAGATCCCATCTCTAAAATTAATTAATTAATTAAAAGTTTTTAAACAACAAATGTGGCAATAGATGGCTGGATGGATGGGGCGACATTTTAACAGACTTTAAAAGGGATGTCGTTTACACACAATAGCAAAAACCCTGAGCCAGTCTAGGTGTCCACCAACGATGGATTGGATAATGTGGTACAATCGACACAGTCATAAAAAAGAAAAATAACAGAATCACGCCCTTTGCAGCAATAGATGTAGCAGAAGACCATCATTCTAAGAAAGTTATCACAGAAAGAGAAAACTGAATACTGCACGTTCTCACTTATAAGTAGGGGCCAAACACTGAATACGCACAAGTATAAAGCTAGAACAATAGACAATGGGGACTCCCAAATGGGGGAGGGAGAGGGGGACAAGGGCTGAAAAACCATTGTAAAACCACCCACCAACATGTGGCTCCTAACACCCAGTAGAGAGGCGGTCAGTATTTCCAATGCTCCTTTTTCAGGAATCTGGGGTGTGTGTTTGTTGGGTTTGGCTTGGTCTTGTCTCTTTAAATGTGGCTTGCTTCTTCTGTTTGGAGTGGTGATAGTTGAACTGTATGGCCAGCCTGCGCCCATGAGAGCCATTTTCTCTCTTAGGCGGGTTTTGGCCTTCCGGCCCCGGTTAAGAGGAGCTCTGTTTCTGGAGTGAGAAACATGGGAGCCACCTGCCTCTTCCACCGGATACGACGCCCATCTCCTGGTTGATGGCCTCAACAGAAGCCCAGTCCCCACCATCTCTCAAAATACCCATGTAGCAAAGCTGCACACATGCCCCCGAATCTAAAAAAAAAAACAATTTTCTAACTAAAAAAAGAAAGGGGTGTCATGTGTATAGAGTCAAGAGTACAAGGATAGGAGATTGCAGCCAACAAAACCACCTGTGCCAAAGCAGAGGGGCAGGAAAGCATGAAGTCTGACCTGGGACCTTGTGGCTGGAACACCAGGTCCATCAAGGGAAGCACTGAAGCCTCAGGCTAGAACTAGAGGCACAGCCAGGGGGTGGAGGGTCACAAGTGCCTCTCCCGGTAGTTTAGGCCTGGTCTGATCGAATGCCAGATGGAAGGACTGGAACCCGCAAGTCAGGTGAAAGGAAATCGTAGAAGCCTTCTGAATGAGATGAAAGCTACACTTACACTCTTACTACTAAGTGCCAGGCTGGGGTCAAGTGCTCTTTAAAAATTAAATATTTCAAGGCTATAAAGGATAATAATAATAAAAGAAGTACTTATATACCCTCCCAGCTTTGTCAAAATTTAACATTTTGTATTCATCATTCCATTTTCTTTTTGCTTTTCTTCTTTTGGCCACAGGGTCTCATTCTGTCGCCCAGGCTGGAATACAGTGGCACGGTCATAGCTCACTTCAGCCTTGGACTCCTGGGCTTAAGTGCTCCTTCTGCCTGTCTTTTGAGCAGCAGGTATGCGCCACCATGCCCACCTAATGTTTTTATTTTTATGCTTTAGAGATGGGGTCTCGCTGTTGCTCAGGCTGGTCTCAACTCCGGCCTCAAGTGATCCTCCCTCCTCGGCCTCCTGAAGCTCTGTGATTACAGTCATGAGCCACCGCATCTAGCCCCACTTTCTTTTAAATAAATGAATCATTTAACATACAGTGGAAGCCCTCTGTCTACTTCTCCATTCTCTTCCCATTCCTGAGATCACCACTAACTAGCCATTGTTAGTCATTCTCACGTGCATGTTAACACTTTTTACTAGATATATACCTACCCAAATATATACACACATACATGTGTAAATATGGGACATATAAAATAGTTTGTCATGTTTGAAAATTTTATATGTGGCTCCACACTGTATGCATTCCGTAGTTTGCTTTTTTCACTCAACTTTTTTTTTCCCCAGATTTATCCACAATGATACAAAGGTAGCTTTAAATTTAACAGGTGTATAGTATTCCATTAAATGAATATCCACAATGTATCCAAGTCTCCTTTTAGTTAGAGGATGTTTTTGTTATTTCCAATGTGTTTGCCACTAAAAACAATGCTGCGGGGTAACCCTCTTGGGTCCCCTCCCAACTGTGGGAGCTTTTCTGTCTTCTAAATAAATACTTTCTATTTTTTAAAAAAATGCTGCAAAGGACATTCCTAGCAACAGAATTGCTGGGTGGCAGGTGTGTGCACATCTCTAATTTTATTAAATGTTGTAACTTACTCTCAAAAGAGAGGGAACCGATTTACACATCCACTAGCAATACGTGAGTTCTTACGGCTGGATACACTGGCCTGCATTTGCCATGGGACAGATGTAGAAAGTATGTCACTGCTGTAATTTGCATTTTCTAAATTGCTAATTAGGTTTAACATCTTTTTATGATTTTATTAATCTTCTGATGTTCTCTTCAGAAATTGCCTGTTCATGTCTTTTGTCCTTTTTTTAAAATGGGGTGTTTTTTCTTATTGGTTGACAGAAATTTGTTACAAATTCTGAATACTAAGCTTCTCGTTAGTTCTATAGCCTACAGATATCTACATAGAGTCTGTGGCTTATCTTCTAAAATTTTTTTCTGGTGTTCATGTGCCTTGAGTATATTTTTATTCCTAACTACAACTCATGCAATACTTACCACTGGTCCCATTTTATAGATGAGAAAACATCCTGTGTGCTAAAGTCCTGCAGTTATCATGGCAAAGAGGCATAACTTGTGCCCAGGTCTTTTTTCTTTTTTCCGTCTTTTTCTTTTCTTTAAATAAGACATGCAACTTCACTATGTGGCTCAGACTCATCTTGAACTTCTCAAGCAATCCTCCTGCCTTGGCATCCCTAAGTGCTGGGATTACAGATGTGAGCCACCACACCCATCCCTCGCCCAGGTCTTTATGACTCTATGGCCCTTGCCTCCCCCAACCACCCTTCTAGACCATCCTATCTTCAGGGTAAGAATTGATGATGCATGTCTATGGTGGGAGGTAGCACTGGGAACAGAGTGAAGGAAGCAGAGGCGAGGGTTATTGCTAGAGAAAAATCAGGAGGAACTGACAAAAGACTGCATGACAGTAGCCAGGACAAAGACAAGGTTGTGTTCAGATTAGGGAGATAGTGGTGCCACTAAGGACACGGAAATACAGGAGGAAGCAGTGGACTCTGTTTCTAAATGTGCTGAGCTGAAGTGATGGGGTCAAATCTTTCACAGGATTTGGAACGGGTTGCGGGAGACTCGGAAACCGTTTGCAGATAGATCGGTGCAAGTGCAGGGCTGGGCGAGCTACCCAAAAGGATGTGAAGCTGAAGAAATGAAGTCCCGCTCTGGTGGCCCCAAACCCAATCCCTCTGCCAGACTGTTCAAGTCCCCCCACCTCCAGGACTTATCTCACAATAACTTTTCTTCTTTCTCGATCTGACGCCCAGCACAATGCCAAGCTCGTTGTAAGCATTCAATGAATATAGGCTGAAAGAATGAACACCGTTTTATTCCTTATACAGCTCCACAATCTCTCATGCAAAAACTCTTGTGGTTCTGACCCTTGGAAAAGTAATCTGGTGTAACATGCCCCTGGGGTCAAGGGTATGACTCCATTCTGCAGTTAAGTGTACAAATATTCACTTTACCTCACTCAAGTGAGATAAAGAATGAATATATAATATAAACAAACATGAATCGTGTTGGGTCATGTATTACTGCCAAATGACCTTATGCCAAACTTAAGAAAAAATCTCCAGGTTTTGGGGAACTTGGAATAACAGTTGAGGAATTAGGAACCCACAGTCCTGCTTTTTAAAACTTTCGGACTACAACTCAAGAGTAAGAAAGTTGTTTTCCTCCGCAACTCATTGAGGTGTACACACACACACATGCTCCTATAAATGTAAAACTGAACTAATGTTTCACTAAATAATAGTTGCCCTTAATATGTGTGAGGCACTTTAACATGCTCTATTTTGTTCTATTTATTTTAAAAATTCTGGTCGTAGCCCATTATACGCTGAGATCGCAGCCCCCAGGGACATGTTGACCTGATGCCCCATTCGAGGTTTGGGGGGCTGGATGAGGCCCCTGGCTGGAAAGAGCTGCCCCTCTGAAAGCCATGCTGCGAGGGGCACTGCTGTGGGGGGGAGGGGTGAGGGATGCCCTGGAGGGATAGAAAGTTAGGAGGAGAAACTGCTGATCTGGCCAACTGGATGGGCGCTGGCCAAGGTCCTGCCCTGTGAAGAAGTACAAGGAGATGGAAATGAAGTCCAAAGAGAGACTTCCTCCTGGACAAGGATCAAGCAGCTCATTTTGCTCTGCCTCTAGAGAGACCTCAGCCAGAATCCCTTTCAACCTCTGTCCATTTTTCTGGCCCGCAATTATCAACAAATACATACATGGCCCTTGACGGCCCACAGTCACAAACCTTGTTGCCCATTCTGTCCTCTCCAGCTTTCTAGTCCAGACTTCATCTCAAGTCAAAACTTCCCAGCCGGGCTCGGTGGCTCAGCCTATAATCCCGCGCCTTTAGGAGGCTGAGATGAGTGGATTGCCTGAGCCTGTGGGTTCGAGACCCACCTGGGCAGCGAGACCTCATCTCTACAATAAATTAAAAAATCAGCCGGGCATGGTAGCGCACACCTGTAGTTCCGGCTACTTGGAAGGCTGAGGCGGAAGGATCGCTGGAGCCCAGCAGGTCGAGGCTGCGGTGGCCAAGAGCGGCCACTGCACTCCAGTCCGGGTGACAGAGTGAGACTCCAACTCAAAAAAAACCGAAAAACCAAAAAACTTCCCTGGCCAGGCAGGCTGGCTCAAGCCTGTAATGCCAACACTTAGGGAGGCCAAGGCAGGAGGACAGGCCAGGAGGCCAGGAGTTTGCGGTTATAATGAGCTATGACCCCACACCACCGCACTCCAAGCTGGATGACAGAGCAAGACCCTCTCTCTTAAAAAATACAATGAATGTATCAGGCTCCGTGGCTCAGCCTGTAATCCTGTGCCTTGGGAGGCTGAGGTGAGTGGATTGCCTGAGCCCACGGGTTCGAGACCACCTGGGCAACTTGGCGAGACCTCATCTCTACAATAAATCAAAAAATTAACCGGGCATGGTAGCGCGCACCTGTAGTTCCAGCTGCCTGGAAGGCTGAGGCGGAAGGATCGCCGGAGCCCAGCAGGTCGAGACTGCGGTGGCCGGGAGCAGCCACTGCACTCCAGTCTGGGCAACAGAGTAAGACTTCAACTCAAAAAAAAAAAAAAAATACAATGAATGTAAATAAAAACATACCCACTGCCCTTAGCACAAAGATGGTTATAAAAAGAAAAATAAAATTCAGGTCACACCTATCTCTCCTTTTTTTATTTCTTTCCTTTTCTTTTTCTTTTTTTTTTCCCTAGTCAGGGTCTCATTCTGTGCAGACTGGAGTGCAGTGGCATGATCATAGCTCCAAGCAGTGTCAAACCCCTGGGTTCAAAGGATCCTCCTAACAACAGACATGTACCACTACACCTGGCTAATTTTTTTTTTAATATAGAGAAGGTCTAGCTACACTGCCTAGGCTGGTCTCCAACTCCTGGGCTCAAGCAATCCTCCCGCCTCAGCCTCCCAAAGTGTTGGGGTTTACAGGTGTGAGCCACAGTGCCCAGTCCCTTTTTTTAAATTTCTTGTAAGTAATAATGTACTGTCTGTAGCACAAAATTAAGCACTCTATACTTCAAGGTCTCTATATTACCTACTTTTTATTTGGGCCATATATAACTTCCCTCTCAAGCTGACCAGGGGACCTAAAAAGCAGAAAGGGACCTCTCCTGGGAACCCTCTGTTTCCTTCCTGACCCTCAAGTACCTGCTTCAAAATCCCAGAGCAGTGCAAACTGGGGGCTGGTGGGCCCGACCTTCACAGAGTACTAACTCTTGGTACACATCTCTGCTTATTCCCTTAGGACATTTACTGAAAAGAGGAACTACCACCCCAAAAGATGGTTTAAAAATATTTGCTGGATGAATTACAAACTTTGTCACTGCCAGAAACTACAATGACCACACCGCTCCCTCCTCACAGCCCTAGAGGTGGCCTCAGCATTATCGTTGGAGGCTTCAAGACCCCCAAGACCCTGCCCCAGACCCTGCCCCAAGCCCAGGCCTACCTGTACCTCCCTCCTCACCTTCAGCAGACTGACCGGCTGCTCCCTAAAAACATGGAATGTCATTTACCAGACAGATGTAAAAAAACGCAGGTTGATTCATAGGCAAATTTCCCTTATAAAATCTCTTACTGGAAAGTCTGCAACCCCAGACTAGGGAAATAGGAATTAACTAATGAGCAGAGTTCAAGTCTGGACTGATATAAGCGACCATTTTGGGTTTGACTTTATCTTCTCAAGTTGCACCTACTGAACTACAAGATTTATGCTCCATTTCAAGTGAGATCCCACTGCTGTATCGGAGAGTAACGAATCTTGGTTAAGAAAACTATACAAATGTAAGGTATTATTAAATATATCGTATCTTCTAATTTTTTGTTTAAAGCTATTTGCTGTGGCACTAGTAACATCTAAGGCAGGTATGAGAGTCAGCAGGGAACGCAGAAATAATCACATGCCCATCAAATGCATAACACTGGCTTGTGAGATTTGTGCTTTCCAAGAACAAGCGTGACTTTGAGGGGCTACCCCAGTTCACGGTTCTGAATCCCCTTCTTCATGGAAGTTCAAACAGAACACTAGTCCTCAGAGTGCACAGATGGTAGCGACTATGTCAAAACATGCCCACTGTGCTAATAAAATTCAATGTATAAATCAAGCCATGTGTGTGTGCGCGCATGTGCATGTTACATACAATCACATGCAACTGGACTTTGCTCTTTGATGAGTCTCTGGAATTATGTAAGATATTCAAAATAAATCATTTCTGATCAGTGGATCTGGGATCTGACCCAGGCATCAGCAATTTTTAAAAGCTCAAACAGGTGACACTGATGTGTACTTCTTGTTAACACGAGACCACATTTAATTAATGGTTGCATTTTCCTCAAAATGCTAGCTGTCAATTAGTAATTCCAGTTTTGCAATTAAGGTTACCATTCGAACTACTTTTGACAGCCAATTTATTTCAGGATTAGGAAGACCTTTGTAAGCATCAGAGCGGAAGAAAGCATAAAATGAAAGCTTGAAAAATTTGACTAGATAAAAATAACATTTTCTGAATGCCAAAAAATACTATAAACAAAGCTAAAGAACAAATGAGGGGAATTTTCTGGATAAGTGACAAAAGTTAATAATTCATCCAGCAAATGTTTTTAAACTATCTTTTGAGGTGGTAATTCCACTTCTCAGTACATGTCCTCAGGGAATAAGCAGAGATCTGTACAAAGATTTAGTACAAGCATGCTTCCTTGCAGCATCACATTTAAATAACAGGAACAACTTGAATGTTCATCAGTAAAGGGTGATTGGATAAACTGTAATACAGTCATCTGATTGAATATCAACTAGCTAAATAAAAAACGTTCTTAAATAATGTTTCACTAGTAGTCTTAAATGAAAGAGGTTACAAAACTTTAAGAACATTTCTTGGCCGGGCTCGGTGGCTCCGCCTGTAATCCCGCACTTTGGGAGGCTGAGGTGAGTGGACTGCCTGAGCCCGTGGGTTCGAGACCCGCCTGGGCAACTTGGTGAGCCCTCAAATCTACAATAAATCAAAAAATTAGCTGGGCGTGGTAGTGCGTGCCTGTACTTCCAGCTACGTGGAAGGCTGAGGTGGAAGGATCGCCGGAGTCCAGCAAAGTCTGGGTGACGGAGTGAGACTCCAACTCAAAAAACAAAACAAAAGTAAACTAAACTAAACAAAAAGAAAACATTTTTCAGCCAGGTGCAGTTGCTCACGCCTATAACCCCAGCACTTTAGGAGGCTGAGGCAGGTGGATTGCTTGAGCCCAAAGTTCAAGACCAACCTGGGCAACATAGAGAGACCTCATATCTGCAACAAAAAAAAAAAATCAAAAAACTAGCTGGGCAGCAGTAGTAGCAGCTATAGTCTCAACTACCTGGGAGGCTGAGGTAGAATGAGCACCTGAGTCTAGAAGGTCAAGGCTGTGGTGAGCCATGATCGTGCCACTGCACGCCAACCTGGGTGACAGAGTGAGACTCCAACTAAAATAATAATAATAGTAATTTAAGTGTAAGTTTCTCAATTTGTTAAAATGTTTATGAAGGTTACCAAAATAGTAACCATACTTCTGAATAATAGGAGCATAGTGAAATTTTTATTTTTTGAGTTGGAGTCTCACTCTGTCACCCAGGCTGGATTACCATGGCACACTCACGGCCACCCTGGCGTCAACCTGCTGAGCTCCAGTGATCCTTCTGCCTCAGCCTTCCAAATAGCCAGAACTACAGACGCATGCTACCATCCCTGGCTAATTTTTTGATTTATTGTAGAGACAGGGTCTCACCAAGTTGCCCAGGCTAGTCTCAAACCCACCGGCTCAGACAATCCCGTGCTGGGATGACAGGCTGAGCCACTAAGCCCAGTCAATGGTAAATTTTTTAATATTTTCCCTTCATTTCCAAAATTTTTACAGTGAACATGTATTATGTCTCTAACAAAACCCCGTCAGAACACTGCAAGATGAAGGCATCCCTGTATCTAAACTGAATAAATAAGGCATGAAAGAAATAACATCTTTCTGTGCTACCATTGGCTTGCTCAGTGGAAGATCCTTGAGAGGGACAATCTGGGAAAAAAAGAAGGCTGGGCGTGGCATCTCACGCCTGCAATCCCAGCACTTTGGGAGGCCAAGGTGGGAGGACAACTGAAGCCCATGAGATCAAGACCAGCCCAGGCAACAGAGTGAAACCTGGTCTCTCCTTAAAAAAGCAAAGAAAATCAACTGGGTGAGGTGACATGCACTTGCAGTCCCAGAGGTGGAAGGATCGCCGAGCACAAGAGGTCAAGGCTGCTGTGAAGTCGTCGTCACCACGATCGTGCCACTGCACTCTGGCCTGGGCAACGGTGTGAGACACCAGTGAAAAAAAAGAAAAGGAGGAGACTGGCTAGCAAGCTTGATCAAGCAGCCTTTTCCTGGAAAAAGTAGCCATGAGGAAGTAAAAGGTCTCATGGAATTCACGCACCTTATTTCCCACCAACCCAGGCAGCCAGGCCTCCCCTCAACGGCTGGGCGCCAGCTCTCAAAGGCCACGCTTGATTTCCATGCTGCTGTCTTCCTTTGTTTTGCAATGTTTAGCTATTTTGCAGCGTATGTACATATCACACAGAGAATATGCATAATCAAGACCTCACTGAACATCACCCAAACACCAAATTAAAATCTAGCTGGAAAAGAGATGTTTGGTTTTCGGATGGCAAATTCTGGGTGAGATTCAGGTCACGTGCATACGATGTGCACGTCCCCTGAACCATCTGACGGGCACGCTGTGCTCTGTCAATCACTACCACTGAGCGCTCCAGTTCTAGTTCCATCTGGAAGATGGAAGGCTGCCTATAGTCAAGTTACATCAGATTTTTCCAAAGACAGTCAGTTAAGTTTCCCACCAGCAGAAGGACAATGGCCATCTGCCATGTCTTCTTGTTGCCTACAAATGGCAAGTCTAAGAACTGTCACACAAACTTTCTATCTCCTGAGTCATAAGGGTTCAAGAGACGTATAACAATAATAAAAGTGTGTGTTTTCCCTATCAGGTTTCCAAGACATTTTAGTTCCACATCCCCTCCCTACTTCCATATTCACAATGCCACAACCAAATCAGAATGGGTGTAACGCAAACACTCCAAGTCAGAAAACTTGGGGTTCCAGCACCACCTTGGGCAGTCTAACGCTTTGAACTTGTTCTGTGTAAAAGTCAGTAATACCAGCACTGACGAACCCACAAGGCAGTAACAAAGTTTACATGGAGGAGAAAATGCAAGCTAGAGCCTTGCAGTCCATGCTAGTTTGCAAGCGCCTTCTGGCTGGATAGAAAGATTTGCAAGCCCCACTCCAGAAGCACCGAACCGTAGATCTCTAGGTGATCTCTCACACACACACACACACACACACACACACACACACACACACACAAGCTCTAAGCCCCACTCCAGAAGCACCGAACCGTAGATCTCTAGGTGATCTCACTCACACACACACACACACACACACACACACACACACACACAAGCTGAGGACCGGAGGCGTCCCTCAACCCTTGCAGCATTCTTCCTAAGAGCTGGCATGTGAGCAAGAGGACCTGGCGGGCACGGATGACCATGAAGTCCTGCTTCACCCGTCTTCAGCTTTTCCTGCTGCTATGTGTACCTTTCACTCATGGAATCTCACGCCAGAAAGCACAGTGTAGAACTGTGTTTTGGCAATTTCAGAGCGAGGACAGTTCTGTTCCTCAGAGCGACGCAGGAACATGCCCGTAGTTAGGATCACGCAGTTTATGCAGGCTTGCCCCATGTTCCTGTTTGCAATTCAACATTCCTTACAGAAAATTCAAGGTACCACTTTGAGAGTTTTTGAAGGATTTATTGCTTGTGTGAGAGGAACCACTTAGAAATCCTGTTCCCTTACGTTTGAGTCTCTTCACATTCTCGGAGGAATCGTTTTTCTTGTATTTTTCTTTCTGGTGACTCCTAAGCGGGGATGGGGGAGGGAGAAATACAAATCCCAGCACATTGAGAGGTTGAGGTGAGAGGACTGTTTGAGCCCAGAATTTTGAGGCCAGCCTGGGCAACACAGCAAGACTTTGTCTCTACAAAAAGAAAAAACAAAAACAAAAAATTAACCAGGCATGGGGGCACATGCCTGTAGTCCCAGCTACTCGGGAGGCTGAGGTGGAAGGATCGCCTGAGCCCAAGAGGTTGAGGCCGTAGTGAGCTGTGATCGTGCAGCTGTACTCCAGCCTGGGCAACAGAGTGAGATTCCAACTCAGAAACAAAAAAAAGTTGTTGTTTCCAAAACTGGGTTTAAACAGACTTTGGGTCCTGGAAACTTCTGGAATGTTCCCTAGAGGAATACTTAAAACAGTTACTAGATCCTGAATTGAGTCCATAAAAGCATAACACAGAGAGAGGAAGTCGTAAGAGTTTTCTTTACTGATCCGGTCTAAGAGAAAACAAGCGCAGTGAGGGAACTTCCTCCCCCTTCCCTAAGTCCTGAGGACCCTAAACACTCCCCCCACCCCCAGGGACGCCTGGGTTCCTTCTCCAGCTCCACCCTGCTCTGCCCAAAGGAGAGCAGCCCACCGCCTCCCCGGGAAGAGCCAGACTTCCTTGTCACGACTCCCCACCCCACTGAGCAAGGCTTTCCCTCCGCAGAGCCCTTCGCTTAGCTGAGGACGGCAAGAGGACAATCTTGTTCCGCCAGACTCGGGCTGAGAAGCTGCCAGCTCTGCGCGGAGGCCCAGTTGACTTCCGTCACCCTGACCTCCAACACCCGACACCTACACCACAGCCGCTGCTCAGCAGAGATATGTTGAATGGACGAGTCCCCTAAAATGTTTTTAAAAGACAACGCTTATCATCAGCACAAGCCAGCTCTGGCGTCGAGTGCACACCCAAGCAGAGGCAGAATGGCGCAGCCAGACAAGATAGCCCCTCTGAAGAGGACCTGACGTCAGCACCCCGAAGACAGGTGCTGGTGGCTTTTCCCCCAAGTTCTTTACTTCCTAATCCGGGTTCTTTCACATCTCCAAGCTTCTTTGCAACTCCCTAGGCAGGGGTTGTGGAGGATGTATTCATTATCTACAGAGGGTGCCCCCCCAAAAATGCATACACATTTTAAGAGATGCTGTCTATGGATCACTTTTTGAAGTTGAATTAAATTACGGTAGTCGTTTGTGGTATGACGCTGGCTCAACTATGCTTCGCCATTTTCTTCGTCCTGCTTATTTCATGGCAACGCTAGATTTTATTTAATCAACGCCATCTCTTGAGGGAATGTCATACTTGAAATGTGTATCTTTTGGCATCCCTCGTATTTCTTGAATTTTTTTTTAATCAGGGTTTCGCCAGCTCACCACAGCCTCCACCTCATGGGCTCAGGCAATCCTCCCATCTCAACCTCCCAAGTAGCTTGGACTATAGGCATGTGCCACCATGCCCGGCTAATTTTTGGATTTCTTGTAGAGATGAGATCTCAATATGTTGCCAATATGAGGCTGGTTTTGAACTCCCGGGCTCAAGTGATTCTTCCACCTCAGCCTCCCAAAATGCTGGGATTACAGGCGTGAGCCACTGCATCTGGCCTATTTATTGAATTTCTAACATATGTTAGTTATTGTTCCATGTCTCAGCCAGCCACAAACAAAACAAAGATCCAGCTCTCTTGGTGCTTATATTTTAGTGGAGGAGACAAATCTATAATGTCAGGTTCTGATCAGGACTATGAGGAAGCGAGGGAGGTAATGAAAGAGATGCCACTTGAGACACGCTGGTCAGAGAAGCCTCTCTGCTGGGGAGACATTCCAGCAGAGCTGAGTGTCGCAAGTGAGAGGGCCACGGGGGTACCTGGGGAGGAGCCTTCAAGGGAAACGAACAGGCAGTGCAAAGGCCCTGAGACATGGCAGAGGGGAATGCATAGTGGGGGTGGGGGAGGCATGGAAGACGAGGTGCAGCTACCGTGTTTATGCAGGGCTCGTTTGCAAGGAGAGAATAGAAAGTAGGGCCTTTGGCCTGTTCTGTGCCTTTCACGTAACTGGACGGAGTCCTTGAGGCTTTGGGGCCTACTCATTGTGCTTAGTGAGCAACCATTCCACCTAGAAACCATCCAGAGAGCTTATGACCACAGAGCAGCTGGGAGGATGGCATGGATAGACCACCACTGAGCTACCCTAGGTGTGCAGGTCCAATCAGATCACTGTTGTACACTCTTTTGACTGCTTTTAGCATTTCCTGCCAAGAAGTTCTAGTGGTAATAAGCTGACTCTGTTTTGTCTACATGAAACAGCCTTAAGCTCTCTTTTATTTTTGAAGGACAGTTTTGCTGGATACAAAAATATTGGTTGATGGATATTTGTTTTGCTTTCAGGACTTTGAGTATAATCTCACTTCCTCTGGCCATCAAAGTTTCTGCTGAAAAATCCACTAGTAATCTCATCCAATATCCCTCGTGATAAGTTGCTTTTCTCTTGCTGTTTTCAAGATTCTCTCCAGAATCTTCCAGAAGGGGCTTTCCCCTAAAACAACACAAATAACATTTGCACTTGGCCCTCATAAAGAATTCCTAGATTGAGAAGCATATGATAATTGTGCTGTGTGATGCTTTGATCTGCCTAATTAGACTCGTCAAGCTAGGAATCAAAGCAGTTTCCTGGGAGGAAGCTAGAAAGTTGTTTTCAGCCTGGCTGTGATTTGTGCTGATCGTCTTTACTCTAGAAGTTTCTGCCAGCATTGGCCTCAGAGTCAGTGCTTTGAAACCGGCTGCAAGCATGTCTTGTGAGCCAGCGGTGCGGGGGCAGCTCACCCAGGGAGCAGTCAGGAGACCCAGCCCTCATCCAGAGAGTGACAGACCAGCTCCCTTACCCACACTGCCACTATGCCATGATCTGGAGAAGCTGTCCCTAAAGTGCTCTGAAAAGCATATGCATGCACGCACGCACGCACACAAAGGTGACACCTGCACAAAATTCTAGCACTCTGCATCTGTTATATGACATCCTGATTTTTGAAGCGTCCATAATTCATACCAAGAGACACGTGGGTAAGTGCAGAAATTAGGCAGGACAGTCACAGAAACTGGGCTTATGAGAGTGGAAAACTGAAAAAACTCCGAGTAGTAAAAGTTGTAAAGCACTAAACCAGCAGCAGGGTGCTGGTTGCCTCCACCAGAGCTGCCATCAGAAGGGCTGCCGTCAGCTCAGAAAACAGACACTCACGTGGCTGAGAACACAGGAGGCGAAGAGATGGTGGCTGGAGTCTTAACAGTAGTAATATCATGACTTGGTTCTTTTTATTTTTCTGGACTTGAAATTTCACAAATTACATCATTCTTATGAGGGTAAAAAAACAAAATTTTCTGCATTTTGGAAAATCAGAGATTGAGAGAGAAATTTTTACTAGCCACCTTTTCTGTTTCTCAGCTGCCAGAAACGATAAACCAAGAACCTTCAAGGGCCGTTGAATCTCCGCCTTCTTCAGTGGCCACTCGCATGAGAGAGAAATCTCAAGAGACAGAAGCGGCCCCCCCCTGCCTAGAATGAAAACCCAGCTCCTTAGCATGAAATCCGGGGTCCTCCATGATCTGTCTCATTTTGAGTGCACTTGAACTTGACCTTGCTCACCCTTGAACTTGACTTATTGTGATGTTCCCTCGGCCTTAGGAACGTGGCCCGCTCCTCTTTCCTTTAGAGGGACCTCTGCGCTCTATCTCACTCAGCCATGCAGTCTAGCTAACTACAACCATGCCCACCTCCATAAATGATGTCAAGCAGACACCATCTGGGCTCTGTCCTGGAAAAACACAGGCAGGAGGAATGGGAGTAGTAAAAACAGCACGTGTGCAGCTGCATTCAGAAACGGCAGGAGCGTCTAGGTGGGCTCAGGAGGGGCTGGAAAAGCAGGAATTTGCTAGAGAAACTTCGGGGTCTTTTTGAAATTCCTCAAGACAAACCCGTTGATCAGCTCCAATCTACATGAGCATCGTCTTTCTCACGCCTTTTCCCAGCAAGGTCTTGCTGGAACCCAGAGACCAGCCCTTGTCCCCAGCCCCAACATCTGGAGCACCTTTGCCCCGCTGGGTCCCATTTATTCTGCCACATTCTCGTTCACACATTTATCCCTGCTGGGATACGGACTCCACACTTTGTGTCTTTTGCTTCTCAGGAGCCCCGGACAGTGCCTGGAACCTAGTAAGCATCATTAATATGTTGCAAGGATGGAGGATGGAGAATTTCAATACTATGTCCAGCTGTCCCACGCTCAAGGTCCCCTCCCGAATAGCTTGAGAAAATGATTTTGTTGGGAGAAACCAGGAGCAAGAATAGAAAGTGACAGCTCCCAACAGTGGAGATGAGGTCTTTTCCTTCATTCAGCAGGATCTCAGGATACAGGGAATTCTGCCCGCTCACAGCCTGAAGCCCACTGCGGCACCCATATTAACTGTGTGCTAAGACATCACTGCAGGGCACCCTAAGATTCAAGCTTCCATCAGCCAGGAGGAAGAGGAAGGCAAGCAGAGCTAAAGAGGAAGGGGCTCACACACGCATGCTTGGTAGTCATGACAACCCACAAGCAACCACCCCCATCCGTCCAGCTCAGCTCCGGCTACAATGGCGGGATCTGCATCCCAGCCCTGTGCAGGCTCCTTCCCATCCCTCCTTTCCTCTTTCTGCTCTAAACTCCAGACTCACAAGGTGGGCATACACTTCACGACTACAGGAAACCAGAGAGAGCTGAAGGACAGGAAGACTAGGCATGGAACAAAGACAGAAAGGGCGCTGGTGGCGATTTTTTGCTCCACGCAGACCAGATGATCATTTTTTGGGCCAGAATTTAGGATGTACATATTATGCAGAATATTTAGTAAGAGATGAAGGTTTAGGTCAGCAGCTGGTAGTAATTTTTTTTTTTTTGGTGGAGGAAATGGTAATTACTGAATTAATCCTATGTAATCTCAATTGAAATGGATAAATCTAATACAAAATCTAGAAGAAGAAAGAAACTACAATTTGCTACAACTTCCTGGAGAGATGTACATTAGGGGAAAAATCTACAACACAGGAACTGCTTAGGCTAGTAGATGTGAAAAGCAATGCTCCAACACATGCCTTAAACTTCCTAAACTCATCAAAAAATCTGAGTGCTCAGACATTCAATCAGGCTGCCTGGCCAGTGAGAGAAAAGACCTGCTCTGTCAAGTCCAGCAAGAACTGGGAAGGCCAGGCTGAGCTGGCCCTGAGCCTCACAGCACTAGTCTTGGTAGCCTAGGACTGAAGAAAGGTAATCCCTCATTTCTGAAAGTGGGAAAACTTCCCTACACGATCTCAGTATTTCCCAAAATATTCCACAAATGGGGCTTTTAAAATTGCCTGCTAACCCATTCCGTGATGTGTTTTTCTAAGGTCAAAATAAGACCTAAAAAGACCAACTGAAGAGCAAAAGAAAATCCCAATTCCTAAGGGAAAACTTCTCAGGTGTTATTTAACTAAAAATGGAACTTGCTTCAGAGGAAGACTGAGATATCAGAAAGAGAAAAGACTCAACTCCTTGCTTATAGCTGTGTCATCAGGGACCCACAGTCAGAAACTTGTGCTGTCTTCAAAATACAAAATTGCAAATCTACTCAAGTTTTGGTCATGTCATATTTTAGGTGAAATTGTTTCAGTATGTATTGATTTATCCTCTTTTCTCTGCTGCAAAATTGGGAATGTTCAGAATAAATTTAATTCTAAATTTTAATGGCAAAGTAATGCCTTCCGGTATCATGAAATTTAAAAGCCCTTGCTGATAGTTTTCTCAGCCCTAGGAGAGGATGTAGAGCAATTCTGCAAATGAAGGCCAAAATACCCCTCAAACCAATTTCATTTTATTTAGCAATTTCACTCTTGCTTTCAAGTCCCAGAGAATACAGAGCGCAGGTGCCTGCCTCACTAATCATAGCCCAGGGTTTAGTAATTCAGTGTTGGGTCTCCTAAGAAAAAGTCTTGAAGGAAAACACTTAATGTAGAATATGGCAAGCTTTCCCTAATGAGCAATTCAGTCAAAATTTTACAATATCCCAGGAGATAGAAGGACGTACTTTGGAATATTGTAAACCAGACTAGAGATCACTTGACTTCCTCTGAACTTCCGGCCAACAAGGACCCATTCAGGAAGGATATCAACTGTCATCTCAGAGGCTGAGGAAGAAATCTCAGAATCTTTCTTAGAAATTTGCTCCTTGACACATGATATATACAGCACTTAGCACAGTGGCTGGCACTTAAGCGGATGAGATAATATAAACTGGTATTCAGCTTAAATGTTTCTGGAAAATGCCCTTCCCCCCTGAGAAGATGAAAGTGATCACCATATTGCTCAAATACATCATGGATTCATCCTTGGTTTCTCCTCCTTCAGGGTCCTTTCGTCCAGTTCTCTAAAGCTAAGTAATAAAAGCAGTCTAGTCACACAACACTGCGACATATAAAGTCAATCTTAAGCCTGATATTATACAGATGAGCAGAAGTATGACAAGAATACAAGTTCAAATCATTGCGTCACTTCTGGTCATTTATTAGTGTTTGATTTTTGTGCAGGTTGGTGATAATTCTGCAAGACGGAAAATTATCTGTGAGGTAGTACAGATGACTTCCTGAAAGTCTGGGACCTTTGCATCACCAGATTTCCTTTACATACTTTTGGAAATCTGTTCAAGAGATGTCCAGAAAGAGCTCTTGGTCAAGTGTTGCTTGAAATAGGACGAGTGGACACCCACACCAGCAGAATGCTCAGCCTGGGGCAGATGGACAATGGAGATTAATGTCAAACACACAACTACCTGCTGTCCTTTAAACTGTCACTATACTAAGTTTTAAGACAACAACTCCCCTCATCAGCAATGCTGCAGAAATTGTCTAAACCTTCCCAAACTGTTCCTGGACACTCTAATTACCACTGTCCTGTGCATCAGGGACTATGAGATAAACAACATGAAACAGGTCATTTAGGTACAACTGAGACCTCGATGTGCTCATATTTATGGTACGGTTCCAAGAAACAACAGCGCCCGGACTTTTGACTTCATAGACCAATACGATGTTTTTGAAATACCTTTAGAGAAGTCAGGATTACGAACTTTTTAATTTTACCAAAGAAGAGTATACAATAAGAAAAGGACATAAAACCCTAAAGGGCAATTTTTAAAGCCAAAAAAAATTATGAAGTCCTCACCCTATCCTTCTATTTCCTGTTTTGCTGCTGGTTGGCACCCACCCTCTGCCAGGAGCTGGGAGGACAGAGCCCCCGGTGCCGAAGCTCCCTTGACCTTGTTGGGTTCAACCCTGCAGGACACCGCTCACAGGCACTGCCACCCCCCGCTGCTGCTTGGGGGCAGAGGGGTCTCTCCCTTGCTATCCAACCACATGCCGCCCCCCGTCCCTTCCCCCACCTCATTCCTACTGACTCACTACCACTGTGAGCTTTGGGTAGAAAAGTCGGATGTCACTGGTGTAGATCGCCATATTTATAGCTCTTTTTGTTCCTTTAATGCACATGTAGTTTTTTTTTAAACAAACACAGACTTACTAAAAGCTCCTTCACAGCACAAACTTCCTTTATTTCGACATTTGCTGCATGCTCAGAAAAGCTTGCTGTGCAGTTCCAGCCACCCCAGTTCCAAGTGCTGTTAATGACAGGTGAAAGGTAGAGACTCGTACTACAGACACAACATGGACCCTATGTACTATATTTTCATACATGAAACACAAACATATGTAAGCAGCCACTGAGAAAATTTGTACATTACATGGAAAGTAAAAATGACATCATGTGCTAAAACTTTTCTCAAAAAATAATTTCAAACTATTAGGCTTTAAATAATTAGACCACTTAATTTTTATTAGAGCAAGAGTCAGTTTACACAAAACACATCTGCGGTGTTTCTGAAAATTTCACATTAAAAAAGTAGAATAATATATTTTTAATATGTCAGGGTACTATGGTAATATTTTTAAGGTTTATGTCAGTTTTTGCTTTTTTTAAAGTCAGACACATCTGAATAGTCAATGTGGGGCCATGTGGGCCTAAAAATCTGGCCTATTTTTTGACAATTCTTACTGTCATGCACACATCATCTGCACATGGTTTTTTTTTACTAGCGTCGGGGACACACGGGTCTCTCCAACTACCTGGTGTGTTCACAACTCCAGGAGCCACAAGCTCACACAGAACTCAAAACCGGGTTCTTCCCATGCCTGAGGCCCTCAGAGGTCCACTCCTGGCCTCAAGAGAATACAGTGGGTGAAAGGACGAGTGGATACCCACACCAGCAGAGTGCTCAGCCTGGGGTAGATGGACAGTGGAGACTACTGTCAAACACACAACTAGAAAGCTATATTTAAAATACAATGCTGCAAATTTCTGTAGGCAAACCGTAGACAGCCAAGTTCCTTAAGCACTGTATTCTATTTCCCCACAAGAACATGCAGGAAGGAAGACAGGAAATGAAGGGAAACAAGTGGACTCTTCAGAGTCAGGGAGCTGACAACCTCCATCCCCAGCAGAACAAAACATGCTGACGGGAGGGGAGAGGACTGGATGTGGGGTGATATTTTCATTTTGAGGGAGGACAGACAGGCTAAAACTGAGCAACATTTCGAAGGGCTGGAAAAGAACGCAACGCAATTACTTGGAAAGGAGCGGCAGGACAGAAGGAACAGGATTCTGATCACCTTGAGAATCCTCTGGGCTTGATGTTTCCCCCAACGCTGAAGCCAACTCAGGGAAAAGTAACAGGTCAGAGAATGCAAGCCCAGGCATGGATCCACTCAGGCTCTTCCCCCCGGGAATGTGGAACTGGGAGGCACAAGTCATAAAAGCCCCAAACACAATATTTCAAAAGGAAGTGCAGACACCCCTTCAAGTCCTGAATAAGTGATGCCTAACTTCGGGCCAGTGGACTGCCCCAGTTCCCCAAGTAGTGGAGAGGCGAGAGTTGTGTGTGGCTTACATTAAAGCTCTATTTTATGAGGTTCTTTTATCTGTCTGCAGGTACAATGTATAAAAGACAGTCGAATCCCATCTCACGCTCAAGGAGTGATCCATCTGAGATGTTTCCAGAACATGCATTGTGGTCAGTCTGATGATGCGCTTCCATTTCTCTCCTCGGGCCCAATACTAGGTTCTTCAGATCGCTCAATTTTTCCAGAACGCCCTTCTCAGTGAGGCTGTATTTTGCAGGAAAGTCTCCATGAACGGCATAATGGGTGGGTGACTCCAGATTCCAAACCAGAGACTGGAGTCGCACAAATGGACTCTTGTGTTAAAACACATTTCTAAAAAGACAAATCAGATGCATCTGCTCTCTGTCACATATGAACCAAAGATAACTGTGTCTAAACTCAAACAGATTAATAGAATTCAGAAATAATCATACATTCAGAAAATCTGAAAGGAACAAAGACGGAATTATCTAGGAATCTCAACAGTTTTCCTGCAAATGTGCTACAAATTTAAGTCACAAAACAACAGAATCCTAAACTGCCAGTCACCAGTATCATTTGATATACATTTTACACCATAAATTTGATATCCCGGAAAATGAGAAAAAGTCACACTTCATGAAAATCAGAAATTTTGGAAGAAATACACTCATTTTAAAAACAAGACATTAATATTCAACTTATGAAATACACTCCCTAAGCCAGCAGGAGGCATCGTGCAGGAGGCCTGTGGCTCACCACGCCCTCAGACTCCGCCTCTGCTTCCACCACTTGGACTTGGGGGCAGACCTCTTCAGAGATTTTCCATCCACTTCATGGCGGCACTCCACTTGGGGCTTCACAGTGCTCCGCGTGACGTGTGGAAAGCAGCCGGTGGCCTTCCAGATACCTCGCTCCATTCCAAGGCAACAAGGACTCACGGGTCCATGGAGAAGTCAAGCAAGGGCTGAAGCAAAATGAAGAGGCCCTCTTGGATCAGAGCTCTCTGACACACCACCAGGGCCAGTCTCTACACCTGCAAAAGCTGCCCGCAGATGTGCATCTGTGCAGTCTTCTCAGAGAAAGGTCCCACAGCGTTCTTCAGAACTTCCAAAGGCGTTTGTCTAAAACTTCCAGAATACAAAGAACCATTGTTTTAGGCTCATTTTCTCTGCGCCAGGTCTACAAAGATCTGCTCATCCCTGGGTAAATTCTTATTTCTGAATTCTTATTGATATGCTAGGCTAGGAAGATTGGTGTCAAGAGAGTCCCCGAGAGACACACTAATATGCTCTTCTGGTACAACTGAGGCCAACATAACACTGAATATATATTTAAGGTTTTATTTAGAAGTTTCTAGGAAGCAACCATCAAACACTGTGTTCACGTAATCAATTCTCTACTATGCTTAGTATTCTACATCCTTTTCTAAGTTATACAACAGGGACAAAAGACTTCTTTATAGTAGTTCTTTCTAATATCTGAGATCGTTTCAATTAAGTTAATCTCTGAGCCACATACCCATTTAGAACATACCTGAACAAATTATACCCACTGTTAAGGTATGTATTGATACTTCCGAAGATCACATGCCACTGTCCTTAAAATGTCGCGGCTGCTCATGTGAACTCCACAAAATAACATCAGAATGCCTATGGCCCCAGCATTGCACACACGCCAGCTCATCTCCAGGTGAGTTGTGCCCTTCCTCGGGTGCACTTTAGGTTACCCATCAAGAGCTTATCCTCACCACCAGTTTTGACTCTTAAGCTCTTACGTTCTTCTCTCTTGGGCCTCTTTCATTTGTACTCACAGTTTTCAGAATCTAAGAAGGTCTTTAAAATATTCATTCCAATAGGGACCAAGTTTTCTCCTGCCTGGCCAATTCCTTCTGGGTATATCAAATGCCTGGGCTCAGTCAATATTGTGGCTAGAATGGGCTAAGAGGAAATACCTCTATTGACAAAAGTATCATAGAAGGAGAGTTTTAAAAAGCCAGTTGTGATGGGAAAGCAGTTAAATAGGCAACGTACATTTAGATTAAAATGTACATGACTTTTAAAAAAACCTAACTAATGTTTTCATTGTGACTTGTATTAAATATATATTAGCCAATTCCTCTTAAAACAAAGGGGAAAAAAAGGGTGGGGGTGCTGAGGTAGCCTATTCCACTTCCAAAAGCCTTAAAATAGAAATGTTATGAAAACTTCTGCTTTACACTAATTTCAACAATAAAACTTGCAATAAACTAATGCATGGACATTCTACAGAGCAGTTACTCAGTCTCTGCAGTTCCTCGCATTCTCTTCATCCTTTCCCAAAGTGTCCTAAAAGTGGTCTTAAAAAAATCCATCTTCCCCAGTTTTGGTCAAAGGAGTATGGAGATTGTCACATCTGACCATCAAAATAACTATCTGCCCCAAAATGTTCCTCAAGACTCTCAATCCCAGCAGGAATAGGCAAGAGAAAAAGATGACCAATCAAGGACAGTCCGACTCTCCCTCAAATACAAGCTCTCCATTCATTTCTATGGCCAAGAATACCCAAGTCCACATTCTTGGCCTACATGAAAGTAGTAGCTCAGAGTTTTACATAGTACGTTTAAGTACACAGAATATTTAGTCGGCTTCCAAATGTTTAAAAAGGAATTATTCTCCTTGAAAATTAAAAGGCTTTTCTCCTTTTTCATTTCATCCACACACTGCCTACCTTTTGGCCATTTTACTTTCCATAATTAACTTACCCAACAATAGAGAGTCAGGGGGAGGGGAAACAAAACAGCTTTGTCCCCTCCTCATTCTGTCCAACATAACTGTCTAATTTTGAAAACTGCATTATTTTGCCACAAGTTTATTTGGATTTAATTTGGGTAGAATTTGCATATTCTAATATAGGCCATTCTGAGAGCATATCCAGGTTGAAATTTTGTAATTACTATCTATAGGATTGTCACTTGATGATTTGTTTTCCTCTTCTTTCCTCCTGATCAATAAATGCCTCAGATCTAAGTAACTTACACTATAAAGTAGGTAGAGAAAAGAAGTTGACTTGGCATGGGAGGAATTATACAAATGCCTGGGAAAATATGAGGCCCATAAGAATCCTAAGACCTCCAAAAATACTTGTCTCCAGAATATGACACCGACAGCTGATAATGTGAGACATGCATGCCAACCTAGGAGCACAAATAATACTATATTTTCCTTTATATAATTTTATTAAATCTACTGATTCATCTAGTAAGTCATTTTATATATATATATATGTATATATATAAAAAAACAACATTAATTTCCAGGGTTCCTAAATATTTCCAATATAATGAACTTAGGGATCCAAGATTCTGAACATGCCATCACCAAAAAAAATTGCAAACCTAAAAAACAAAAAGGAAAAAATTAAACAATGTCAAAGAAAAAGACTTTCTTAGAAAAAGTCAATATTAATTTTCATAATTTTCAAAACACATCGAAGTTAATGCTTTTTCTCATCTTACAGTTACAAGCTCTTAAGTCCAACATGAAAGCTTTACTTAAAAACAAGGCAGCTTACAGATAGCAAAATAAATATTAAATTATACTCACACACATCACCTATTTAATTATCTGTTATTTACTGGGTCAAAATATCTTCACATTTACAACAAGGCTTGAAAGTCACATTACTTAAGTTTTATTTTCTTTTAAAAGCTCTCACCATGGTGATGGACATTCAGATGCATAAATGAAATGATAGATTTTGTTATGCAACTTGTACCTTTAGAAACTACCTTTTTAGTCAATTATCAGTGGTCAAAATCTCTGTGTTTCTATTACAATAACTTTTAGCACATGAAATAAGAAAGGTGCTCTTCAAAGTTCTTCTAATCTCAAAATGGGCCAATCTAGATAAGCTTTTCTTTAAGGAAAAAGAAAACTATCTTGTTTGGGTAAATACAGGCAATCAGAATTTCCATAACATCAGTAATGGTATCTCATTGAGACATTAAACACAAAAGTGAACTGTATGAACAATTCTACTACAGGCTTAAGGCTATGCTATTCAGGCCAGCCCGTTTAAGTACTGTATAGAAAATCTAGAGTTCAGAGTTCATATGCCCAGAAGTAGAAAACAACACATCAGGAGATATGATAAAACAAAGAAACAACTATCTGCACATTCCTTTTCTATAGAGCAAGCCCAAGCTGGCCTGAGGAAGCATAAACTGAGAGACCACAGACATGAAGTCAGTGACATTCCCAGCCAATCTGGCTGGGCCCAGATTTCCACGGCTAGCTTAGGAGTGATTTTTTTCTTAGTACATGTGAATAATTCTCCCTACCATTACGAAAAGTCACATTTATGAAAAAAAGACACATTTTATAAATTGTAAGTCACTCTCAACATCTGATAATAAGGGGTAAGAAAATACCATTTGCTGAGATAACATACAGAACTGCGATGATAACCAAGTCTCTAGAGGTAAACATGAAAATCAACAGGACTTTAAAAAAAAGAATTAAAATGTCATCAGTTCCTTGGAATGTGCCCTTTGTGTTGCCCTCCAGAATGAGATGAGATTTAATTTTCTCGGCATTTCATCAATTAAACAAATGCACAATCTGGGCTAAATATAAGTAAATTTGTGATTCTATGTTTGCTATTAATGCTGTTACATGTAGTACAGGCATAAAGAACCATTTATTTGAAATAAGGGCTTAGCATGAAATCTGAATTGGAGCAAAGAACCTTACTGGAATTCTCCTCCTCGGGGAGTTTTAAGCCGAGTAACAGTCTAGATGCACTGCCACATCAATGCATTTAACAGGACAAGGTCCAGCAGAATAAACTTGGTAATTAAGAGAAGACCCCCTTCCCAACGAGTTATACTACAATGGGAAAAAAGGGCAGTTAGAGTACCTTCAACTATAAAGCATATTTTGAACATGTAAGAATATAAAACAGAGCCGGGCTCGGTGGCTCAGCCTGTAATCCCGCGCCTTTGGGAGGCTGAGGTGAGTGGATTGCCTGAGCCCGCAGGTTCGAGACCCGCCTGGGCAAGTGAGACCTCATCTCTACAATAAATCAAAAAATCAGCCGAGCGTGGTAGCGCACGCCTGTAGTTCCTGCTACTCGGAAGGCTGAGGCGGAAGGATCGCTGGAGCCCAGCAGGCCGAGGCTGCGGTGGCCGGGAGCGGCCACTGCACTCCAGTCTGGGCGACAGAGTGAGACGCCAACTCAAACAAACAAACAAACAAAAACAAAAAGAATATAAAACAAAGTTAACTGATACAACCAATATTCCCAATAGGTACTTTACATTTTAAAAAATAAAGAAAACACATACATATCAAAATTCCTCATCATAGAAAAAGAAAATTGCAGTAAGAATCCTTACTTTCTAGTCTGAAAAAGCCTGTAAGTCTAAATTCCTTCTGTTCAAGAGCAAGTCCTACTGCTTTTGAAAAAACGTATTTCAATCCACAAACGCCTAATGGCTAGGTTTTTATCATACAGCAAGTATTTTGTGGCTGATTAAGTGGCTCACTAGAGCTCACTTTACAAAATTGTCTTTTAAAAAACTCTAGAAGGCGTAATTAGCATGTAGATTTGTGATGCTAACCCTTTTGGACAACGTTTGGACCAGTTTAGTTAAGATGGGACAGTACACGGGTTTAATGCCTTTTGTCTACAACTTGAGAAACTACTTTAACCTTAAAAAGGAAGGAACTGGGATAGAAGAGCAGACATGGAAACACATGAAGGCCTCCTCTTGGGTTGTGCCATTACCATTCGATCTGAAGGGGTTTCAGGACGAGGCGGCGCTCACCTTCTAGCCAGAAATCAGATGACCTCAAAACAACCTCATTTCAGGCTGAGGCCTCATGTCTTTCGCTTAGAGCTAAAAATAAAAATACATGTGAATGAACAAATGATCATGGAATGAAATCTCTAACATGACACTAAAATACATTAGAAGCCATTTTTATCACAGAAAAATGAAAATGCACACATTTCTACACAGAGAATCAAAATCGTATCTTGAATGGAGGAGTGCCCTTCTTACCCTGTTAGCTGCTGGGTATAAGAATGGCAATTCAATTCCAACTTGGTTCTACAACGCGAAAGCAGCGTTTTGTTCATGTCCTGGGATTCTGAAACATTTATTTTTTGTAGAGTTAAATATAACAGTATCGTTAATGAAATTAGCCACTTAGCTCTCATACTATATATACCGGGGATGCCCAAAAAATGTATACACATTTTAAGCGCTATTATCTATGCATTACTTTTTGAAGTTGAATTGAATTACAGTAGCAATGTGCAGCTGCAGAAGTCAAACATGATTTGCATTCATCTTTTGTTCTCAGCATGTATTGGTACTACAATTTGAATACAGTTTTATCCTTTCTTAAAATGCACATGCATTTTATATATAAACCAGGGCAAGAAAGCCCAGTGTAATGTTGAACCACAACAAAGGTCTGGCCCTCAGAAATAGATTCTTTGCGTGCAGAACTCCTAGTTCCAACAGCAACGTTAGCAAGACATGAAAACTAACTGTTTCTCCAATCATTCATCCAACAAACACTGAATGCTTCAAAGCGCTGGAAGTCACTTGGCAGGACAGACCAAGTCCCAAAACTCGCCAGTGAGTCTGGAGCCTCGGTGTCTACTTCCTACCTGGGGTATCAGGTCTGAGCTATGATACTAAGGAGACAGACAGTGTTTCCACAAGAGGTAGGGAGGTGATATATATTAACTGACAACAGAATGAGACTGTAGGATTGAAAACAAAATTCACTGAGAACGCTGCACCTCTACGCTACAACTGACCTCAGCTCATCATGTGCCTGTCCTTTCAGTGTGAAGCTTATGTTTCCAAAATCCTGCTTTTAATCCTGGAAATTAGTGCTCTCTCATTTAGAGAATGCCGAGAGTTTGGGTTCCAAACAGAATGCCTCAGACTATCTTGAAAGGTTAAGTCAGCCAAGTGCCTTCAAAACCACTTATTTTGAGAGCACTTCATTCAACTGAACCTGTCATTTCAAATTCAGAAATTTTGCTGCCAAAGTTACACTTTTAGAATTGGTCCTAACTATAGTGTAATGAAGACAAGTATTTTATGAAAATTTTTGTACTATTCACATAAGAGCATTAAACTAAATATAATTCATAAGTTATCAAGTAGAGTCTATACTAACATTATTGTTTGATGTTTTGCATATCTCCATGGGTTCTATGTATACCAATGAAATTCTTTCACTTTGTGCAAATATGATACACTACCCCAAAACATCAAAATATACACACCTGATCCCATTTAAGTCCTACATAAAACAAGAGTAGAAAACATATTTCTGAGTTAGCTCATCTTCAGCAATTCGTCATGATGCCCAACTAAATTTAATATCTCGACAAATATTACACAGTTAAATAATTTGACTCTGAAGTTCATAGGCTTCAGAAACATGCTTTAAAGTAATACATTACAAGTTAAGCTTAAATATTTAGAACAAGGAAGAACTGTCTGGAGTCATATCTAGGTTTTAAGCAAATCAATAAGCTTTGAAAGTTCGTTTCCCACTGATGTTCGTAAGTTTCATGTTTTGATGCATTCAATTTTTAATCAAGGAAAACTGTATGGTGGCCCCATCTGCAAGCAGTCAATCCTTCCCTGTTCACCATGATGTCAGAACACCCTGCTCTTCTCAGTCACTAGTACATTTCAGAGAAAACGTAAGGAACAGACAGACTTTTTCTACTGTAAGCCTTAAACACTTGCTCATCTATAAATCCTAGGTTTGCCAAGCATCAACAAAGAGAACCTGTCATCTAACTCACAGCTCTTGTCAACCATATTTGCCACCATTGTTTGGCAAGAACTAAAAGTAGCTGGGAGGTTTCGCTGGCCTCTCCAGAACCCGGATGTTCCCTCGTGTCATCGCATGCCTTGTCTGTGGGACAGTCGTAGCTGTAGTTCCCTCTTCTGCTTCGATCAGTTCACGTTTTGTTGTGAGGCTGCAGTTCACAACAACAAATACCGCGACACTGTTCCTCCAATCCCACAACTTTCACTGCTTCCACTTTGGTCACAACCTTTGGTGCCAAGTCACGCGATTTCAACACCCAGGAGGTATGTGTTAGCTTACTAACCGCACACTAGTCCTCAATGACTCCACTCACGAAGACATCTCTTGTCACTTTAGGAATGCGTGCTGAGGTCTCCCACTTAATAGGATCAATGAATTACAGTGCGTTCATTATAAATTCTGACAAATCAGAGTCAAATTTCTATGAAAACAAATCCGATTTATCTAAGGACATCTCATGTCAAACACGTCTTCATGAAAAATTATTTCCCTAGTTTAAACTGAATCCTTTTTCCAGAAAGGGTTAAACCCCACAATACGCAAGGAAGGAACCTGCAACCTGCATGCTGCAGTCTCTTCTTGAAGTCTGCTTTCCGCCCCCAGCCCTTGACAGATTCTAAGATTTCCCATCTGACATGTGCGCCTCTAGTCGCTTAGCCTAAGCAAGACCCAGGAGCCTTCTTAAATCACATGGGAATCCTGCAGCTTCACATGCAGGTTTCCCAGTGTGCACGCTACTCTAATCTCAATGCCATTTGTTAGTCAGAAAGTTTCAAATTTCAGGATTCCGCAGGAAGAAGACAGAGAACCCAACAATGGTGCTGAGACAACAGCTGGTAACCAGGAAAACTTAAGGCTAGACCTTTATCTTCATTCCTTAAGCCAAAATAAACTCCAGAAATACCATATTTGAACTAGAAATGTGAAACTATAAGAACACTTGAAGAAAACATAGGCAAAATGTTTAAAAATACATTTTAAAGCACAGGACTTAATTAAAACCTAAAAGACCAAAACCTAAAAGCCAAAACAGGGCACAATTTTTAAAAATTTTTTCACCAAAAACTCACTCATAAGCAAACAATAAGCTAAAGAAAAGTGTAGCAAATATTAAGAGTTCTCACAAATTGTTAAGAAAAAGATAAACAACCTAATGAAAAATACGCAGTAACTGCAGATAATTCAAGAAAAAAAGACTAATATATGAAAATATCTTCAAACCCACTCAAAACTAAAGAAATGCAAACCAAAATGAGATATGAACAGATTGCCAATGATGATGGTGAGTATGGGGACCCAGGTACTCAAATAGAGCGCTGGGAAAGATACACAAAGTACTAATTTTTGGAAGAAAAATGGCATTATCTCCCCAAATTTTAAAATCCATATGCTTTTGACCCAGACACTTGACTTCCAAGACAAAGTCCTTCACACTTCTTCTCACACGTAAGCACAAATATTTGTATGAGATTGTTTATAACAGCTACACTACAAAAGAACAATTAATCTATCTATCCATCTATATAGAGATAAATATTTTTAATCTGAAAAACAATCCTAATACCTGTCAAGGAAGCTGGTTAAAAAAGGAAGTGTTTTTCTCTCATGCAACTGTGGAAAAGTGCCCTGCATATATTATTAAGTGCATAAATGATGCTGCCAAACAGACATATACACTCATTTCAGGAACGCTATTTTTTAAAAGGAGGGCAAGAGATAAAAGTAAGAAAAGGAGGGGGGAAGGAATGCAAGAAGAAAACACAAACCATGGAAGAGCTGCCCAAGGACCGGAAAAGCAGAAGAGAATGACATCAGAGCTTTTTACTTGCCACCCTCTAGGTTTACGGTATAATTTTTGTGCCGTGAACAATTACTACTATTGTAACAAAAATGTTTTCAAGAATGCTTGCGCCCAGGGGTTTGATAACGGCCTGGGCAATGTAGCAAGACCCCGTCTCTACAAAAAAATAAAAAATTTAGCCAGGCACGGTGGCGCCTGTAGTCCCAGTGACTGGCTGAGGCAGAACGCCTGAGCCCAGGAGTTCGAGGTTGTGGTGAGCCATGATCGTGCCACTGCGCTCCAGCCCCAGCAACATGATCGTGCCACTGCACTCCAGCCCCAGAGTGATTCCCTGCCTCAAAAAAAGAAAAAAGAAAGAATGCTTTACTACGTCAGCATTTCAAAATCCTATGGACTGAGTTTCCCAAACCAGAAAGGGACTGATAGTTGTGAGTCAGGTCTATCACAAGCCACTCTATGAGTAAGAGAATCCGCTCCTGGCCAGAACCACAGAGGTGTTTTTGTTGGCTCTCTCACCTGGCATGGGTTCTGTGCTTCTCTCACCTGGCCCTGCAGGCCTCTTCCAACGTTCTTCAGTCTGCAGACTGCCCTGCAAAGTATACATCCACTCCTGACTCCTATAAATGAGGGGCATGTCCCAGGGCTTGGAGTTCACTCTTAAGAACTTAATGGGATAGTTAATAGCACAGCACGAGCGATCAATTGCTTGGTATTCCTTCCATTCTAGAGATACGGCCAAGTCAGTTAAACTGCTGTTGCCGGACTTCTCCAGTGATCTTAGACTGCAAACTCAGTTCCTTCAAAAGTACGATCTTGGCATTTTATGTGACACCCACGATGACAAAGTATATAAAACTGGTCAGGATTCCCAGTAGAATGTCACTGAAGAAAATCAGTCTCCCAGGTAGGAGGCAAAGCAAAACGTGCTACAGAACAACGATCTGTCCACTTTACAGTGCTCATATCTGCCCCACATCAACACTAGCCAGAGACAGAATTCTTCAATTATACAGCTGAACCATTTGGCAGGACAACACGAGGCATAATCACCCCAGCTGGACGAGATTTGGGCACGCAGGGGTCCTCAACTCCCAAAAGTGACAAACAAGTCTAACAATTATAGTGTGTCATTGCTGACTATAACCTCCAGCACAAATAAGATTTTGAAAATTTTCCATTCGCGTTTTTTAGAAAATAGGCTATTCTTTAGATATTAAGCCACGACAATTAAAACTGTGATGCTAATCAGCAGACTCATTCATATCACCTAATGTTTCTTGAGCCATCACTAATATTTGGTGACAATTGATTCTGTTTTCAGGAAAAAACTAGGCAAGAAAAAGCAAACACAATTCATTATTTAGCAATGAAACAAACAAGTCCACTAACACGCTAAATTAAAATTTAAGTGATTAAACTTTACAAGCCCATGCACTACACATAAACAAAACTATTCACCACATTTTTCTTGACATTTACTTTAAGTTGCCAACAACTAACTGATTGTGGATCTTATCATTATATTTAAAGCAAACTAAAGATTTTTATTAGGGAACTCTTTTTTGACAAATACTCTAACCTAAAAATCTGCTTTTCGACTTCATACTGGATAGTCAGCCAAAGTAGCACACTGCACAAAGATAAGCCTCACCCTTAAGACCATCGGCTACAATGTGTAGCTCGATGGAGTTCCTTCAATAATACCATCACCAACCTCAAATTGGAACTAAGAATAAAAATAATCATAGCTCATAACATGGTGGTTAAAAATTCAAGTGTATGTAGTTCCGGCTACTTGGAAGGCTGAGGTGGAAGGATCGCTGGAGCCCAGCAGGTCAAGGTTGTGGTGGCCGGGAGCAGCCATTGCACTCCAGTCTGGGTGACAGAGTGAGACTGTGACTCAAAAAAAAAAAAATTCAAGTGTAGCTAGACACAGTGGTGGCTCACACCTGTAATCCCAGCACTTTGGGAGACAAAGGCAAGAGGACTGTCTGAGCCCTGAGGTTTGAGACCAGCCTGGACAAGTTGGTGAGACCTCATCTCTACAATAAATAAATTAGCCAGGAGTGGTGGTGCACACCTGTAGCTCCAGCTACTTAAAAGACTGAGGCAGAAGGATTGCCTGAGCCCAGCAGGTCAAGGCTACAGTAGCTGTGATCATGCCACCGCACTCCAGTCTAAGTGACAGGATGAGACTCTGACTCAAGATATAAAAAATAAATTCAAGTGTGCAGAGTTTAAGAGACTTAATTATATAGAGGGCGTCTAAATACTTGACTATATATTTATATAGAGATACTTATACATAAATATATTTATATATACTCCTACATATCTATATATAAATATCTGTATTTTACATTTTTAAAGAGGCTGAATCGCTTGAAGAAATCCAATATGCGTCCCCCCCGCAAAGCAAACTATTCTTATGTTGGCTTCTTGCCAAGCATTACTGGAAATAACACATACTGCCGCAGTCCCGTGATGAGCTCTGCCTGACCCCACCTGGTATCCGAAAAGGTGCATTCTCTCTTCTGGGCCTGCCCTTCCCTCATCATGTTCATCTTGCCACCTCATCTCAGTAAAGTATCTGCTTACATGCTAACTCCCCGGGAGACTGCCCTGACCCACCTATCTAAAACAGTCCTGTCTACTCATCCCATCTAAGTCAATTTACAGCCCCCTCCTTGTCCTGCTTGAGCTTTCTTCCTAGCACAATTTACTACTTATTTATTTCTATCTCCTCTACAAGAATGATTCTGATTTCTTGGCATTTATATGTGAAATTATATTCTAATAATTCAAGGAAGGAAACTCTGTTATCTAGAGTATGCATTTTACCAATGCGGAAACTAAAGTCTGGCAAAACAGCAAACCAGGACATAGCTAAGTTTCTACCTGTCAACTGTAAAGAAACTTTGAGATCATCTCTGGGACCAACTCCACGTGAATACAGTGACATCTCAATTAAACTCAGAATGTAATCAACCAGAAACAAGCACAAATATTTCTGAAGTACAGAAGTCACAGGCCGAAGCTGAAGAAACAATTATTACTCAAAGGGACTTTCTTCTTTCCATAAACCAGTGTACCTTAACAACAGAAAAGCATTTTTGCAATAAAACAATTAAAATAGAGGTCTGTGTCAAAGCTCCAGAAAGTAATGCAATTGATTGGTGAACTGATCAAGCAGTTACAAGACCCAAACTCTGTGAACGCAAGAGCACCTTAGGGTTGGCTGGGGTGAACTGAAACGAAGACGAAGAAACACAGAGCTTGAAGCGTGGGGGGCGGGGCGAGAGCAGCGCAGGGATCCCAAGGGGAGTCGGAAGCCAGCAGAGGAGAAAGCAGGCAATGAACAGAAAACGGCTGCGTTGGTCCCAGGATCCACGGCACAATGAGAAGGCAGGGTGCTTTGAGAATAACTTACGAATTTCCAGACGGCCATAGGGAAACGCTAAACCAAGCGTGGGCCACAGGCCCGAGACGTGGCCCCACGGACCCGGTGAGGACCGGGGCTGAAGCAACCGCAGCAAGAGAGGCCAAGCCAACACAGACCACCCCCTGCATAGTGCAGAGGCCACTGTGCCCATGGGACAAGTGCAGGCCGCATCAAAGCCAAGGGACATCTTCGACATGCCAGGTTGTTTCTGCAGCTGTTGTGAAGTAAAGGGAAGGGAGCGTTACACGTGAGACCAACCAGCACGATTCCGTGGCTGAGCATGCGATGAACTACCACCGAACAGACGGGAGCCTACGAGGCAGAAGACACAGAACTGCTCAGTTTTGGGGCAGAGTCACAATGTAAATGAACTGGAGTCTGCCACCACCCAGGGAAGAGCCACATGGCTTCCTGCCAGTAAGACAAGAGCCCCCTACATTCTTCCTGCAACACCTCACACAGAGAGGATGGGAAGATCTGAGAGAACCTTCCCCTTACTGACTGCTCGGTGTCCGCCACAGTTAAAGATACACATATATCGTTAGGTTAGATGGAGTAACCAGAGGCTGGACAAGGCTAAGTGTTAATAACAGAACGGGGCCTGGTAAAGAAACGGAAGTCTCAAATCAGAAGGAAAAAAAGCCCACCAAACTACCAGTTACGCCACCATTCCAGAGAACACGTTTCTCCATTCTTGAGTCCATCTTCCAACTGAAATGTGCTAACACTCGATAGGCGACTGTCACTTTTCTACATCACCTATGTTAATTTCTTTTCCTGCTAACTTAAGGCAAGTAAGCTTTATGAGAAAAGAAATCAACGAAGATTCACAACAACACAGATAGCCCTTCTCACTTCCTCTGCCAAACACATGTGGGGCATGCTGGGAGCTGAAACCGGAATTCAAAACTTTTCTTATTTCTAAAATAAAATAAGAAAACCCAATATTAAACTTGAGAACGACTTAAATCTGATGTTTCTGCTAATGTTCAAAATATAGATTCATTTGCACTTGAAATTCAAAGGGTAGAGACATCAATTTAATAATAAACTACTTATTTTGGCCTCAATATAATAAGAATGTACTCCAACATCCACCACTAGTAAGACTGGAATGATTGGTCTATTTTCCAAAAGGAAAAACTAAGCTAAAAAGATTAAGATATTCAAGTTACTACAATAAGACAAAATCTGTGATGTCTATTCAGAGACCTTATTTCCATAAATCAGTGCATCTTAAAAACTGAAAAGCACCTTTACAACTACAACAATTATTTCCCGCCTCCTTCTCTCTGGAAGTGATAAAGCAATAGTCAACATCTTCAGAGAAAAGAAAACGGGCTACTTAGATGATGAGAAACAGCGCTCCGCATTTACCCCTCAGGGGAAAGAGAGGTCCCTGGAGAGCTGTGAAGGCACAACACAGAGAGGGTAAGGGCATCCCAGTCACAGATGGCTTCGTTATTTTGTTTTTAGAATAAATGTATAGCAAAGCCTGGATCTTCTAGTTAGAAAGGATCTCAGGTCACCTAATCCAAACTTTCCTCAATGCTAGAACCCTCAGCCAATTAAGTGTTTATCAAAAGCACTGCTTCCTGGAAAACATTCTTTTCCATACTATAGCAGTCTGTCAGAAATCATTCTGGTACTATACAATGCAAGACAAATCAACGTCACCACAATGTGCTAACTACTTCAAGTAACAGCCAACTCATTTGTTTTTTACAGTTTAACAATATAAAGTCCCAGGTCAGGCAACAGCTTTGCTATTTCCATAGTGCAGCACTGAAGACCCCAGTTCTTTCATTCTGCCGTCAGCACACTGGTTTAGCAATAGGTTCAGGGTGGCTCCCATCATTCTAGGCTTCTTGCGCAGACGTGACAATGTCCAGTGGGTGATTATTTCTTCTCTTGGGAATCTTTTTACCAGGAAGGAATATCTGTGTCTGCAGACCCCTAGTACAAGTCTTACAATCACTGGCAAGGACAACAGGTCCCTCCTGAATGATTGAGATCATGCTGTACTTCCTCCTACCCCCACCAGCTGGGGTCTGCCTCTCTTGAGAGACAAAGCTGTGCAGAGAGGACAGATAGCAAAATCAAGGTTCCAGCAGGAGGAAGACGGAAGGAGAAGAGGCAGAGGGATATACAGGTGACCCAATGTTTGCTACAGGTGTATGGAATCTTGTCTTTCTAGTAATCTCTGCCTGTTGACACTAGTTTTGATCTCTTGATCTAACTAGAGAAAGTCCTGTTCCTTAAATGCACTGTAAAGTCTGTACATGCAAAAAACTACTATGTTCCTTTTCTCAATCCAAAATTCCTCTCCAGGCTAAATGTTCCCATTTCTGTCTACTGTTCTACATGTATGACTTCGTGTCTACATGCTTTACCATCCTGATCACTCCTCAGTTTACCGAAGTCCCTCATAAAATGTCCCAGACTCCCTTAAATGCTTAGTACCAAGTACAACAAAACAGATTATCTCCTATGTTCTGAATGCTATACTTTTATCAATGCAGCCTAACACTATATTGCTTTTCTGGTACTAACCTTCCAGTAACTCATAATAAACTTGCTGAAACTATTCATCTCTTATCTTCCTTGCAAGTATCAGCTAGGTCTGATCTTCTACAGTCTACAATTTGGCGTTTTTTTAAATGATGAACTACAAAACCTTACATTTTCTTACGTTATATTTCCCCTTATTTTTTGCCTATTTTTCCAACCTAGCCAGATCTTGAAATGTTTTTGTTGTTGTTGTTCTGCTCGCTCATGTTTACTTCTTAGCTTTGCAGAGCAGGGCCACATCACCTGAGAAAAAATCTTATGCCTCACAAGAGGCCTTAGGGTTGTAGCAACTTGGTGAATTTCCAAGATTCAGAGGCTAATCCTCACCGGGTCAGCAAAATGATCTATTAATGCACAGAACATCTCTGGGCTCCCTTTTATGGACGAAAACCAGAATGCTGATCAACAAGGCAGTGAAAACTTCACTGCCAAGGTGACCGAGCGATGTGGCCACTGTATGTGCCCCACCCCATCGCACCCCGACACACCATGTTGATATATAATCAAAGGGAACCAGACAACGAAATCACTTGTTCAAGGCATGCTTTCCATGTAGGCATGTCACACAGGAAGTCACATTATAATCAAATATTTGTTTAGTGAGCACAGAAATCGAGGCAACCAGTTACCTAACACATATTTAACAACATCATGGTAAATTAGTCTTGTGTACTGTTTGCTACAAGAGGGTTATAACACAATAAAGCGTACTCTAGTTGGTATCTGGATAAACATCATTTAAAACGGCCTCAATTACACAACTAAACAACTCCCTTTCTGACAGTTCCACTTCTTAATGAGATGCAATACACTGTACCACACTATGGTCAAGTTCAGCTGGCCTGGAAGTGGCTACTCTGTCCTACATGCCTTGCAGTCACATTGGCTGAGTTCAAGACTAAGCTCTATACCATGTTCTTTTATAATCATGTCATCTTCAACAAGTTATTTATTTTTTCCAAACTTTAGTACTAGTTTCATCATTGCTGCTGTAACAAATGACCACATGCTTACTAGTGGCTAAAAATAACACAGCTGTTGTGGTATAGTTGTGGGGGCCAGAAAGTCCTAAATGAGTTTCACTGGACTAAATCAGGGTAACAGAAGGGCTATGTTCCTTCTGGAGGTTCATGGGGTCGTTCTAGGTTCTAGCTCTAGGGAAGGTTCTAGGTTCTGGCTGGTCTGTTCCAGCTTCTAAGGACCATGTTACATTCGCTGGGCCATGGCCCCTTCTCCTCTCTCCAAGGCTAGCAGCACGACATCTTCACATCTCTGACTCCAACCATCCTGCCTCCCTCCTTCCCTGAGAAGAAGGCCCATGGGAGTAGAGAGAGCCCACCCACCCAGACAATTCAGGATAATAGCCCCATCCCAGAATCCCTAACTTAATCACACCCTCAAAGTTCCCTTCACAATGTGAGATAGCATATTTATAAGTCTGGGGATTAGAACATGGACACTGCTGGGGAGTCATTATTCGGTCCACCACAAAGCTAATGTATTATAGTGTTAATGCAGACTTTATGAAAGTCAGTTTAACTTTGATGAAATAATTCAGTTGTATCTTGAAACTTCAGTACTGTTAACTAAGGAGGACATGGCTGTTTCCACACATTGTTTGTACCAAAATTAGATTGCATTTTTCTATTTCAGTTTTCACATAAAGGGACACACATCTGGTTTATCAATGGAGGAAAAAATATTTAAGACTTAAGTGGTCACGACAGTCTTTAAGGCTACACCAATTAATACGGGACAAGTTAAATAAGAAACTAGAATGAAGTTAATAAGTAAAAGGGAATCTAAATGCTTTTTTGAGCTTTTCCTATTAAAAACAAGAACTATGCAAACCACACTATCCTGCTTTTCTCTCTTTCCCACTGACCAGGCCTCCTCACTCCCTTTGCTGGATTTCTGCCTTCCTGGCCTCTAGAGTTACAGCATTCCAGGGCTCAGTTCTGTCTACACTCACTCCTTTGGGAAAGTCATTCAATCTCAGAACTTTAATTACCATCTTTGCTGACAACGCCAAATTTTCTATTTCCCATCAGGATCAGATCCCTGACCCCCCCCATTCTATATTACAACTGCCTACTTGATAGCTCGTCTTAGATGCCAAACAGGTATCTCTGCATACTCAAAACCAAATTCCTGAGCTTCCTGACAAATGTGCTTACAAAATCTTTCTCAGATGATTAAATGGCAATTCTAACCCCATCAAAAACCTTAATATCATCCTTTTTTTTTTTTTTGAGTTGGAGTCTTACTCTGTCGCCCAGCCATCATTCAAATTCACTCAACTATTAAAATACATCCAGAATCTGACCATTCTCATCACCTCTGTTGTTACTACCTTAAGCCAAACAACCCATCATCTCTTGCCTAGGTCACTGCTAACTGATTTCCTTTATCCTTGTTCCCCTAGTTTAATGTTGCCAAAAATATGTGTGTATGTGTATGTGTGTGTGTGTGTGTGTGTGTGTGTGTGTGTGTGTGTGTGTAATCAAGAGTCATGGTTTGCTTTATTCTCTCTTTTAAGTTAAAGTAAAATTTATATTCAGAGAAATTAAACAGATCTTAGGTTTCAATTCAATGAGTTGTATACACCCAGGATGTAATCAGGACCCCAATCAAGATATACTTCCAACTTTGCGCTATTATGCATAAAGCTGTGTCAAATAACGTATGATTTCACTGGGTAATATCAAGAGAAGACCACTGTGTGATAGGGTAGATTTAGGTATTTGTATGTTCACAGCAGTTTTCTCACAGTAGCCAAAAGGTGGAAGCATCCCAGATAGCCATCCATGGATGATTAGATAAACAAATTGGCATATTTGTACTATGGAAAAATATTCAGACATAAAAAGGAGTAAATACTGATACATACTATGAAGTGGATAAACCTTGAAAGTACTGTGCTGAGTGAAAGAAGCTAAACACAAAAGGTCATATTTATATGAAATATTCTGGATAGGCAAATCTATAGAGACAATGTAAATTGGTGGTTGTCGGGGGATGGGGGGGATGGGAAATAGGGAGCAACTGCTTAATGGGCATGGGGTTTTCTTTCAGGGTGATGAAAACATTTTGGAAACAGAGGTGATGGTTGCTCAACATCATGAAAATACTACGATGGCCACTGAATTACTCATCTTAAAATGGTTAACTTTTCAAGAAACTCTATTTTTATTTCTGTGAGAAAATACTCCTGGTGTAAAGAGCTAGAAGGTTTACCACTGCAGTCACACCACTGCAGAAGTCAGGTACTTAAGTGATTTTTTTTCACAGTTTCACTGACGGTACTTTGAAAACAAAATCTTATCACCAACCAAACACTGCTTGCATGGTCCATCCTTGGCATTAAATGTGGTCAAAAAAGCCGGGCTCGGTGGCTCAGCCTGTAATCCCGCGCCTCTAGGAGGCTGAGGTGAGTGAACTGCCTGAGCCCGCAGGTTCGAGATCTGCCTGGGCAACTTGGCGAGACCTCATCTCTACAATAAATCAAAAAATGAGCCGGGCGTGGTAGCGCACGCCTGTATTTCCAGCTACTCGGAAGGCTGAGGCAAAAGGATCACTGGAGCCCGGCAGGTCGAGGCTGCGGTGGCCGGGAATGGCCACTGCACTCCAATCTGGGTGACAGTGAAACTCCAACTTAAAAAAAAAAAAAAATGTGCTCAAATAAGATAGAGCTGCTCTCCCCTTCCATGGGAAGACCACCAGATGCCCAAACTCCAAAAGCTAATAACTAACTCTAGAAGTGAATGAGCATACTCATGGGACAGGAATAATCACAAAATATCCATGCACGATTAAGAAGACATTTCTTAAAAGATTACATACATTTAGTGTCAAATCTTTGTAAGTTACAATACCTTGAGTCTACCAGAATTTTAATTCAACCTAAATCTATAATTTTGGGATTCCATAAACCAAGGTGGGAAGGAGGACAGGGAAAGCAGGACAGAGGAGTATTTTCTATGCAGCCAAGTCAGTTGTCTTTAAAGGATGCTCCTTTCCATTTTCTGCCAGTTCACAATAAATGTGTGAAGACAATTCAACCTTTACTTTTTAAAGAGAAAGCTCATCTACTTGATATATAACCAAGAAAAGAAAACGGGATGTATGAAGTACAAAGCTCAAGTGTCAATGTGAATTCTTAGTTCTAGATCAAATGGGAAATTCCCATCAGAAAAGGTCTGACAACAAAGTACCAAGATTAATCTTCCAAAGCCACAGAAAGTAATCTCATTACATATTCAAAACATATACTTCTTGGAAGACAAGTAAGTCCTTTTCAGTTCTAGAACTGGATAGCATTTAGCAGATTAGGAAAAGTAAAACTATGGGCTGGCTGGTTTTACTTTTGGTTTGTTAAACTGTTCACTCTCAGCTTACATTTCAATTTTTTTAATGCTTCCAAATTATATATTTTTCAGCAAATAGTTAAAATTCAGTTCCGTTTCATTTACGGGTCAAAACCTAAGTTTGAGGTCTTTAAGTTTCCCGAGGCACAAGTGTTTCAAAATGGTGTCTACATTCAGTACTGTCGTAGGGTGGTGGGTCTTTAAAGTCGAGTGTCCATTCACCCTCCTTGGATTCATCGAGAGCAAGGGCAAGAACCAGGACAGCGATGCTACACACAGACCACGCAATGGCACTGACATCACAGAAGAAGCGTTCACTGCAAGTCCACACCCAGGTGTTGTGGTCTTTTAGACTTCTTTAGGATAAGGGCCTGAGGTACCCTATGATGCTCAGATTCAGTCTCTCCTTCCTTGCTGTTAACAATCTCTTGTTGGCTACTTTGTAAAAGGTCAACCCAATAATGACATCAAAGGCCACTTGGGAGCTACTCTACCCTAGCTCTGCTAGGGCACGTGGCCGAAGATTGGTCATGGAGAATCTTGTAAGAAATACTGTGTATGTCTCCTTCAGAGACAGGTACAGACTATGGACCGTCCATCGCCCATGGCATGTCCAGACAATCAAGAAGTAACATGGAAGCCACACAGGGGAATTTTGGAAAGAATACTGGCTTCACGTATATACATATTCACTAAAATCGGCATAACTTCAGAGCCTCAGTCCTTTACGCACATGTCACTTGGTAGCAGCAATGCTAACACTAACCTTGTGAGACAAAGGTGTTCCCAGATAAAAGATTTTACAGTCAAACTACCCGAATTCTGAGAAGATCAAAAAATGATGCCATGACATCACACACAATATAAGTACATCTTCTAAAAAGGCTAGTTATAGCCGGGCTCGGTGGCTCAGCCTGTAATCCCGTGCCTTTGGGAGGCTGAGGTGAGTGGACTGCCTGAGCCCGCG
>NW_007251321.1:193901-196934 GCF_000164805.1 Carlito syrichta | reverse complement strand
GCTGCGGTGGCCAGAGTGGCCACTGCACTCCAGTCTGGGTGACAGAGTGAGACTCCAACTCAAAAAAAAAAAAAAAAAAGGACAGTTACATAACTGAGTACCCTGTTTTAGAGATTCTGTTCCATGGGGACTTCTTTTCTTGCTGTGGGTGGCAATCCTTGTTCCAAGCTATAATCTCAAAGGAAAAAAAAAATTCCAAATACTTGACACTGTATTAAGTTTAGCATTTATACACGCTAGTCCCTCTCAGTGAGTATCTTTCATTTTCTATAGCTTTACAGTTCTCGGCCTTTCTTTTTAGTTGTTATACAGACAATTCAGTTGTATCATCTTTATGTTTCTTTTTAGATTCTTAATCTGGTTATGCCTCTTCAGATTTCTGTGTGGAAACATGCGTGTGTGTGTGTGTCTAGGAATTGAAAATTACGCACTGAAAAGTCCTTTCATCCTTGTCCTTATGCACAGTTCTCAACCAATGTTGTTTGCCTGACCTGTTACATACAGTTATGTGCTGCATAATGACATTCTGATCAACGATGGACCACATGTACAAGGTGGTCCCATCAGATTGTAATACCGTATTTTTAGTGTTCCTTTTCTGGGTTTAAATATACAGATCCTTGTCATTGTGCTCCAGCTGCCTACAGCCTTCAGTGTAGCAGCATGCTGCACAGGTTTGTAGCCTAGGAGCAACAGGACACACACCCTACAGCCGAGGTATGTAGTAGGTTACACCCTCTAGATGTGTTTAAGGACACGCCATGATGTTGGCACAACGTCAAAATCGCCTAGGACGCAGTTCTCGGAACACACTGCTAATCGACACATGACTTCAAATGTTTTTCCCCAGTGCTGTTGACCCAAAGAGCCACATTTTGTCTGCATTCTCTGCTCTGATACAGTGGCTCAAACTTCAGCATTGCTGGGCTCCACTCCAAAGTCTCGTCCAGCAGGCCTAGGGTAGAGCTTTAGAATTGCTAACAATCTTCCAGGTATTATCCAGGCCCACAACCTGGAAAGCTCTGATCTAAAAAAAAATCAAGCAAGCAATCACCTTCGAGACGCAAGATGTCCTCAAATCAAAGTGAGTGCTTCCCAGTCACAGAAGAGAGTTTCAGCTGCTGTCTAAGCAGCACTGTTCGGCAGCTCCCTCTATACCGAGCCTAAAATAAACCTCTTACTCAAAGCTCTCCGGTATACCTGGCAATGGCCTGATCCTTTTACTTTCTTCAAACTGGCTATGTCCCTTCCTATATATGTTTCCTTCTTGGAAGACTTTTTTATTAGTGACACTTCTCGTCAACTGCAATATTTCTTATGGGGTGCAAAGGAGAACAACCTTCCAACGGAGAGGCCAGAAATAAATGCGCCAGGGACGAAAGGTGGTCCTCAAGTCAGACTACAAAGACATAAGTTTAAAAGAGTTAAAGGCAAATTTATACCTTTTGAGATCAAACACTTCTGTAAGAAATGCGAGGAAAAGAAATTCATCTGACATCTAATGTCACAGTGAGGAGAAGTACTGAGCCATACTGCAAAGCAAACATATGAATACAACTGGCTTGAAATGCAGGCGTACGAGGAGGGGTACAAATGGTACCAGGAACTGACATTTAATTGCACGTTTATAAAAGTTTTACTGCTTTCAGGCATCAGAACCAAGGCAGTATCATTGCTATGTGTGTCACCAGTTAGAATCACATTGTGACAGATCTATAAACATATGGTGCCAACTTCATAGAGGGCCCCTCCTTGTGAGAGGCGAGCTGGAGATAGACTGCAGCTGTAAATCATTGCTCTATATGGTGGCCCTACTGCAGAGGGTCCTCCTCAGGTCCAGCATGGGAACAAGAAGCCCTGCCACACGGAGAGAGGGTAAAAGCTCTAAGGCTCCCAGTTCCCCCCAGTGAATATGCAAGGCCTTTCAGAGCAAACCTTGAGCTGGAGGGAACAGGGTTTCTCTCAGAGGACATGCACTCCAAGGAGATTTAAAACGGAATAAATGCTAATACGGTACAGGCTAAGACTCAGCAAAGAACTGTGTGCCTAAGAATAGACCACCTTCACTGGGAAAAGCATGCTGGCAGGGCTACACCTCCTCCTTTGGAAACAGGGAGGCAGTTAAAACACCCTGTGTCCAAAACCCTCCCTTCCCCCAACAGCCTGATTCCTTACAAGACTAATGTTATTTCTCTAGGAAACAGGTCGCCCCCAAAACACAGTTAACTCTATGCTTGCCATCATATCATAGACCTAACTGGATTGGGTCACCTCCTGCTTTGAAACTCAACAGTGACTGTCTCTCAACTATGGATAAAGCCCAAACCCCATGATTTTGCTGAAGAGACCATTCGTGACTTGGTCTCCTATCTTTCTGCCCTAGTCTTCCGGCAGGCCGCCTTGTCCTCAAATTGCATGCCCTTCCCCTAAAACACCCACACACCGCTGCTCCTATAAACACACTTCATCACCACTCCCCTGGTTCCCAGGCCACTTGGGGAAGCCTTCCCCTCAACATTCACAGCAGCCAAGCACCCCTTCTTCAGGATGCCTTTCCTGGCCACCTCCATGACCCCCTCCTCTGTGTCCCCAAGCACCTTTCTCCCACTCTCTCCTAGCGCTGGCTACAACGTGCTACTGTGTGTCTTTCTGGATTTCTCCCTTCTCAGGCCCTATCCCAATTCCTTAAGGGCCCGGAGAACAAGGACTTCTGTCTTATGTGTCCTTGGCCAACACCAGCAAAAATAAATACAAACTGATAAACATAAGCAAGGGTGCAGAGAAGCGGGTGGCCGCACACACTGGTGCAGGGACTCGTCAAAGGGGAGACAACGCACGCTCTCTGGCTCCACAGCACTTGCTTCCGTGTCCTAGGCACCATGGCAGGCATTCAGTGACTGTGTGAATGTGTGGAATCACATTTTCATTTGTTAGATTTTTACGGAATTGAAACACAGAAAACGTGCAACTGAAATACTTTTAGTTTTTTTTTTTTTTTTTTAAAGTACAGTCCTAGCCGGGCTCGGTGGCTCA
>NW_007251321.1:193273-193819 GCF_000164805.1 Carlito syrichta | reverse complement strand
CACTGCACTCCAGTCTGGGCGACAGAGTGAGACTCCAACTCAAAAAAAAAAAAAAAATTACAGTCCTTTTTACTATGAGTGGGGATGTAAATTGGTACAACCACTTATGAAGTGTATCTGAACATACACACACACACCCCCTGTCCCAACACAAATTAGTCTAAGAAAATAAGCAGGGATGTGCACCACGCTATAGTCACAAGCATGTCTGCTATGGTGCTATTTACAACAGCAAAAATTATACAGGGCCTAAATGACCAATAATAGATCAGCTAATTAAACTATAGTACAACCACAATAAAGGGGTATACAACCATAAAAAATTATGCTGTAGAATGAGATTTAGTGATACAGAACAATTACACTGTTAAACTGAAAAAGCTGGCTAAAAACTTTGTTTCAAAACAAAAAAAAATACATGTCAGGCCAGGCATGGTGGCTCACACCTATAAACCCAGCACTTTGGGAGGCCGAGGTGAGAGGATTACCTGAGCCCAAGGATTTGAGACCCGCCTGGGCAACTTGACGAGAACTCATCTCTACAAT